>NW_025778966.1:0-68987 GCF_021130785.1 Homalodisca vitripennis | reverse complement strand
ATGTATTGTACAATACCATAGTTATATGTTTAGTTTTGTAGTAAAACATCCAACACGTTTCTCCTTATATTAGGTATTGCTTACGTACTTGTCATAAACATTTTGTTTTTAATCGTATTAAATTGTCAGTGATTTGATAAATCTATTCACTTAGTTCTCACGAAAGTATTCCAAATACCAGAGATATGTTAATATCACACAATCCTAATTTTTTTTTTAAATTTCTATTTACTTACATTAAAGATTATTTGGGCCCACTCCAGATCACTGACATCTATAGATACGAGTATATACGCCTACTTCTTATAAGTTTTGGAAAGTATGTATACCCCTCATAAAAATACAGTATTATAAATATTAAAAAAAAAGGATTTCCCTTTGCAGGTGATTAATAAGAGATTATTTGATATATTACAAAAACTGAAAACAATTTTGACTATTGGATGGTGTGTAATTTTATTTGTAAACAAATTGTTGTCATGATATCCAATATACATATATATATATATATATATATATATATATATATATATATATATATATATATATATATATATGAAATACGTAACCTATATAACCTGTGTAGTTTCTTTTTAATACGAGTCGTCTATTGAGTAAATCCTTTGCTAATATGGCATTCAAGGAAATATCGATGAAGAGTGTTTTATAGGGCAAAATTAGTACAGAATAAGAAATTATGGGAGAAATTGACTTAAGTACGAATTCGCTTCTTGGCTCATTTTATAGAAAATTCGTTTAAATTTTATTAAAATCCTTCGTACATCAAATGGATTTAACCTTATTAGTGTAGTGAAACCACATCCTAGGTTAATAGTTTACCTTAAAGTGTGTCTACATTAATTTGGGTTCAATTCCATCCAACTGCAAAATTTTTATAGTTAGTTGTGTAAAGAAAGTCAAGGCTCCACCTCGATCGGTCTGAATGAACGCAAAACCGAAGTTGACAATTCTATAGGCTTGTTTAACGTCTCTATCACCTTTGTTAAATATGCGTTAAGGATTAAGGACATAAACATTTAAATTTATACAATATTTGGATATTAAGTTGTTAACATTAAAAGTTAAGTTGAAAAAGTAAAGCGCTCTGTGGTGTAATGGTAGCACATTCACCCGGCAAGTGAGAGATTCGGGTTCGACTCCCGGCGGAGCAATTACTTTTTGCGATTCAATGTTTATTGAAATTATATATATATATATATATACTATATATATAATATATATATATATATATATATAAATATATCTAAAATACAACTTTTATAGAAATACAGCAGACTACTACGGTTAGGTTTTAAAGTGAACGTATTAAATTTATATGTAAGACTTGTAAATTCATCGGAATTTAAATAAATAAATGATGTAGAGTAAATAGTATGGATTTTTGAACAAGGGTATATTGTACGATGATTTTGAGTTGCATATTTTATAGCGACGTGTAACCCTATTACACAATAAAAATTTATAATGTTATTTACACCCTGTTTTCATTGAACTGGACTTGTGTGTTATATCGAAGACTCAAAATTTTTTCTAAACCACAAAATATATACATCAGAACATACCAATTATTATTTTATATGTTAGGTGAACAAAATACTTTTGGAAATTACGCGAAACATTACAACATACATTATGATACCAATAGTTTGCAAAGTTAAGATTAAATATGTCGTAGATACACCAAAGAGCACAATCACATGTATTTTTAAATCCTTCTCTTACGTAGAGTCCTTATACGTAATTATTAACATTTCATTCTTCTACTCCAATATTGTTATGTTATGTTTAAAAACAACAATGGTGCACTATGGTCGTTTTTAATATAAAATGTCATACTCAATTTCAAAACAATATATCTATTATTTTATTATTAAATTTTACAACAACCAATTAATAACACGTTTTTATGTTTAAATTGTTTTCCTGTTAATCAGATTTAGCCATCTATATTTGAAAAGTGTCAATTGCAATACATTGTACAGGGTGGCGCAAAAGTCACTGGACAGTTGGTTAAAACAAGACTAGATTTATTTGTAATCATTTTTTATTACAAACAATACTTAACAATTATTTTTTATATTCAAATTATTTTCCGTCTTCATTAATACATCTTTGAAGTCTTTCTGTAATACTGTTACATACTTTACGGCATAGTGTGGGATCATTGTCCAAATCATAAAATGCGTACATGTATGTAGTCTTTCAGTTCGTCAATAGTATGAGGCTTTCGAGAATAAACAGAGACCTTGACTACTCCCAATAGGAAAGAATCCATTATTGTGATATCTGGTGAACGTGGGGGCATGTCAATATCTGCCCTTCGACCAATAACTTTTCCTTTGAAACGTTCGTTTAAATAATCGCGAACGGCAGTGGCGTAATGTGGTGGAGCACCATCGTGTTGAAAGTAAAGTTCTTGAAAGTTTTTCTGCAAAGGTCATGAGTCCTGGTACCGCGTAATTCTGAAACATATCCAAATATTTATTTCCTGTCACTGTTCCTTAAAAAAAATATGGTCCAAGTACTCCAAATGATGATATTGCCCCCCAAACACTCACACCAGGTTGATTCAGCTGTTGCTCTAACAAAAGAATTTGATTGTCAGTATACCAATAAGTACAGTTATATCTGTTAACTTGTCCACTTAACTATTGGCCTCGTCAGACGAAATTATTGTATTAAAAAGGTTAGGATCCTGTTTGTGTTAATTTGGTACGACTAATGTTTAACGAAAATTCTATTAGAAAAATAATGATTCGGGGACTACAGCTTTAAACACGTGTCACAGATCAACTCACTAGTTCGATTGCTGTGTGTTTCATGGCATTGTATTGCCAACCTAAAAGGGCATAATTACCAACATTTAGTAATAGCAACATCACGGACGAAAACTATATAAATAATCTTCTAATATTGTATTTACTTTCAGTATTTTAAAATTTATTTATTTTTGTCTATTTATTAGTTAAAGTTACACATGATTAGAGAAAATTAGTACACTGCAATAGTTTTATTCGGAGGAGTAAAATCTATTTAATGTTTAAATTAATTAGAATTTACGTAATTAAAAGACCTATACTTTTTGAAAATATCATTTCTGTCCCATTAAATATATGAGGCCAATTATTAGTTAAATATCAAATTTGTTTTATTCTGTGTATTGGGGACCAGTTATCTATTGATGTATAAAACCCACTAATTAATTACTAACTATATAATCATACGTGACCAGTGCCTCCGGCTGGTAATAATCATTCTGTAATATTTTACTGTTAAGTCTACTCGAATTATTATGCCAAATAGTAAATACATTACAAAGTCATATATTGAAATAGAGTTGATTTCAATAACATTAATAGAATCAATCGAAACTTTTTTATATATATGCTCTAGAATATTTCACATTAAGCGTTAGAATGTGAAATACACAACGAAACAACGCAAATTATAATTATTATTGGTGGTGGAATGTCTTCAGGGTGAGTCAGATAATGTATCCTAAACATAAGTAAACAGTTATAGTGAAATTCAACCCACCTAAATCACACATAGAAAATATATTTGTAGAGGGTAAAAAATCTATTGTAAACAATTTCATTGGCATCAGTTATATCTTTGAATTCTGTGTAGGAATTAATACTTGTTTTTTTGACGTCTTAAACAATGTATGTAGCTTCCGCTCTAGAAATTATCAGGCTATACATAAAATTGTATAGGAAATATAATTAGTGGAACTAAATATTACTTAGAATTAACTGTACAATCTATAAAAGAACCACTTAAAATACCTGGTATTCTCTGAAGGGTACATTTTATTATTTATAGAGTATCAAGGGTAAGATAAACGGCCAAGACCAGACAGGCGACACTGGATACGAAGACCGAGTCCATTATGATTGTTTAGTACAAATATGCACCTCAAAATATTCATAAGTTTCATCACCTCTAAGACTTCGTTAGAAATATATACTATCAACTCTAACTTAAGCTAATGTGTCCCATTGATTTCCAAGGAATTTATATATAATGCAATTTTATTTTACTTATGTTTAAAAAAAGTTAAACCGTAGTATTGTTTTAAAAGAAACACAGCATAGTTCTCTACTTTTAATATTAATCTAAGAAGTATTTTAAAATCAAATATTTATCGTAAGACTGATGTTAAAAAGCTTTAGAGATGAAATATAATATTATATAATATATGTGTATTTCTTTTACTGCAATAGTTGTATTAAGGAGAATAGCTTCTTTTTCTATTCTTGATATTAATCCCAAAAAATTTCATAATCTATAATGTAATAATTATGCATTATCAGCATGAATAATTTGTTTTATTATTATTTTTATTGGATTAAAATAACCACACTACCACACACACACACACACTCACACACACACACACACACACACACACACACACACACACACACACACACACACACACACACACACACACACACACACACACACACACACACACACACACACACACACACACACACACACACCACACAACACCACACACACACACACACACACACACACACACACACACACACCACACACACACACACACACACACACACACACACACACACACACACACACACACACACACACACACACACACACACACACACACACACACACATACACATACATACATATATATATATATATATATATATATATATATATATATATATTCAAACACAAGAAACCTTGTTCTCTAAAAGTCACAGTTGATAATAATAACTCACAAGCTCCTGTTCCTACTTATCATACTCAATGTTCAATGGGATGCTGTCCGATACATAAAGTGTCTTATATAATTCATTACACTAATGATCATATCCTTAGTGTATTGGTTTCATTATGTATTAAAGATTATATATATATAGCTCTTTTATCTGAAATGATATTTGCGACAGAGCTAGACAGCTTGGAATTCTATATCTTATGTATTACTCAATATTCATGTTATAATCAAAAGGAATCATACTTGGATGGAATGAAACGTTTACGATTAAACAAAAAGTAACAAAGATACGTAACTTTATGAGAAATTGATGGGTTCGTGATTTCCAAATTGAAGCAATAACTTAATGAGTAAAAATTATTTTTTGTATATTAAACTAAGACTATTACATTCTGTAGATCCCAAAACAATGGCTCTTAACGTTTGGTGTAATACCAGTTTTTTATAATAACTGTTAATAACTAGGTCCAAGTGATCATTAGATTTGTAAATTTCAGAGTGTTTATACGATATTCATTTTAATTAATATAACATTTATGCAATTTTCCCACTTCCTATAGGTCATTCATATATATTTGAAATAGGTACATTAAAAAGTCAGTTACTTTTGTTACAAAGCATTTAAGAGTACAATTAAGTTATATTTTATCTAGGTAATGTAAAGTTAGTTATTACGAGGTATGAGATAAATTACTAATAACATTTTATCGTAATGGCTATTCATAAATTGTTACTACTTATGTAAAATTTAAGGGAGATATGCACTTTTTAAATTTAAACCGTCGGTAGTTTTTTTATTGCTTAAAACATTCCTTGGTGTATGCTGATTAAGAATATATATATATAGCTTGATTGTTTTCAAACCAGTTTGTGTATAGTGATTGTGTTTGTATGCTTCAATAGCTGTTGTTTTTTTTTGTTGAGGAATGATGCTCTACAGTCGTAAATATGCCTAGAAATAAAAAATTCAATAAATGCAATAAGTTCAAAGGAAACAAGTACACATCTAGTGTTGAGTCTTCTAGGCCTAGTTTAAATTCACCCACAACTTAAAAAGAGAGTAGGCGTCAGAAATTTTCTAGTTCTAAAAAACTGAACTAGAGCTTCCTAGAGTGATCTGGATATTGTTGATTACGAGGTAAATATGATTTTTATCTTAGATTTGCTTTCAAAATTAGTCAATGGATTTAATAAATATAAACATTGTGAAAGTGAAATCACTGTAAAACATTATCTTGCCAATAACTTTTTCTCATGGTCTGGCTCATAAAAACATAATTGCAAGCTCTAACTGTGAAAAAAATAAACAGGAAAGAATTCTGATATTATGAAAGAGTTGCTATGATATCAATCTCAGATATTGAGACCAATCGGGAAAAGGAACAAGGCTGCCGCAAGAATGTTTTCTGCTAAAATGAATTTGGGCTCCCCCGAATGCAAGATTTACAAAATGTAATAAAAAGCTATATAAGCTGCCACAGAATTGTTTGATGCCTCAATGAGAAATGAAGCAGTACTATTAATTGAGGAAAATGATAGTAGTAAAATTATAGCTGCAGCCTTTGACGGTTTTCTGGCACAAACGCGCAGGCACACCTCTCTGAACGGTGTTTTGAATGTGACATCCTTTGATACAGGAAAAAGTTTAGATTGTGAGTGTTTTCCAAGTTTTTTATTGCTTGCGTTCAAAAAAGTATGAAAGTCAATCTTCGTAGTTGAAAAAGAAGCATCTCATAAGCCTAAGTGTATTTGTAACTACATGGGGTCTAGCGGAGGTATGGCAGCGGAAGGGGCTAAAATTATTTGCGCAAGATCTGAAACAAAGTAAGGAGTAAGATATACTAAATACCTAGGAGATGGGGATTCCTAAGGTTTTTATGGCTGCTTTTAAAATTAAACCTTATGGCCCAGATTTTAAATTTCCAAAATTGAGTGTGTAGGCCAAACCCAAAAGAGATTGTGTTGTATACAACGGGAGCTAGGTATAAAACTAAAAGGTACAAAACTTAGTGATGGAAAGGGTCTCAGCTGAAAGGGACGATTAACAGATGGTTACATTGATAAGTTTCAGAGGTACTATGGGCTGGAACTAAGAAATAACTTTAGGCAGTATAGTAAATATGAGGAAAGCAATATGGGCCACCTACTTCTATCGGCCACCTACCGTTGCCTTCAGGGAAGAACTCAAAACCCGCATGAGAGTTGTAATGCTTGCATTTCAAAAAGAATTCCTAAAACTGAATTTGTAGGCTTAAAAACTCTAAAGCTGGGAGTGGCAGATGCTGTTCTATGTTGCAATGAAGGTGCAATAGCAAAAATAAATGTATTCCAAAGACTACCAATAAATCCCGGAAAGTTCACGGTCAAAGGCCTTTGCTAAAATATTGAAAAAATTAGGGGTATCAAGGCAGAAAAAGAAGCAGAAGAACAAATTAAGGAAAGTGAAGTGAAGAGAATGCTTCTTAAGAGACAAAAAGACGGTGAAGATGATGAGATCTACTCACTAGGAGAGTTTTGAGTCGTGGTAAGTGAAGTTGTACTTTTAATGTTTGATTACCGTAACCTATAAGACTTTGGTACAGTTATATGCTCTACCAGCAATCCAAAATACCTGAATTTTTCTGGTTATTTGTTATATCTCTTTTTCTTGTAAAATTTATTTCTACATACTTTAAATTATTTGAAACTCTATGAAGTCAAACTATTTTGGGATTCTATACAACAAAATAAACATTTTGTTTTTGATCAGTATATATTTGAGATTAATGAGATCAGTTTCAGCCGAAACATACTGTGCATTGAAATAAATATTAATAAAATTTGTTATATATAAAGAAAATCATTATCTTCTTACATTATCTGATTTCATATCTGCATGAAAAATAAACTTATTATTATTATTTGGCTGTGTGGCGACCAAGTAAAGTTGTCAGTGGGATTGTTATAGGTCCTAAATTGGAAACAGTTTCCCTCTGAGCCTTTATACACCTACATTCTTAAAGCCACATTTTATGTTAATATAAGCTATATTTAAACGGATTTGATTGTCCATATGGCAAAAATATATGCATTTTATCAGTAAAATCGATAGGATTAAAAATCCTAATAATTGGAGTAAACATTAGTAACCTTTATATCTTTCATAAGATGTTTATGAAAGATTAATGGAAAGTAAACAGGCCACTTATTTCAGCGCTGTCGTGATTGAGCTAAGAAATACAACTGGGTGAAATAGTTCTCGTTTTCCTGGAGGAACAATTTTCATTACCTGAAGAGAATAATATTCTTTCGGTATTATGAAATATACTTGAACGTGCGCCTTAACTTTTCAGTTGACGACCTGCAGTAAAAATTTCATATTATTGCACGGAGACAGTTAATAATTCTTTGCTGAATGCAATAAGTTCTCTTCTCGATTGGTTTACTCTTAACATTGTTAACAGGGTTACAAAATTAGAGTTTATCTCCTCAATAAATTCACAGGACAATACATTTTTTAATAATTTATTAAAAAAACTGAACTCTATGGCTATTTATCAGAAGCACAAGAGGTTTGCAAGTCTTAGCTATATTGAAATCACTCTATGTCCCCTTTGTGAGAAGTCTTTTAGAGTGTTATTGTACTCTAAAACTACAACTGTTTCTTAGCGTTATTCAGTAGTAATATATTGTGTATTTACTATTGTCTTTATCAAGTGGGCCATACAAATATGATACAAGACTTTCACGATATATCCATGCGTGTTGTGGGAAGTAAATTGAATTACTCATCCACAGGTAAAGGGCTGTAGCACTACCAATGGAGTCTAACGGTCCAATCCGCGATGGCTGTTAGTCTTGACACAGCCAACACAACAACAAAGAAAACTACATGTTGGTTTGTTTTTACTCCACAGGTCATATGCATACTTTACTCAAACAAACCTGGGGTCTCTGGGTTCAAAGCTCACACACGAGGGGTAGTAATGATGATTTACGTCACCCTACAAATGCGACGGCTTTGAGTGGGATACAATTTTCGACTTCTGATCTACCTCGTCACAGACGATTTACTGCAGTATGAGTTGAACGCTTGACCCCTTCGTATATCAGCATGCGCAGCTCAAAATTCCGCCAAAGCCAATCAGCCATCCCATAGAACCGGTAACAGCTGAATATAAATGTCCGAGTGATTTAAGGTAAGATTCGGTCGGACGATAATGACCTGAAAATAAAAAAAAATGTTGACATAATTCCAAAATTTATTTATTTTAGTTTGTATTTTGTACAATACACTTTATTATTTTATTATTTGTCGCCCTTCTTGATGCTATTTTACATCCAACACGTCCCTCAAACTTTTTTTCATGGCTATACCACATGAAATTATGTTTAAGAGCCAAGTGAGCTAAAAATATAACTTATTTCAACACCATTTACCACTGTAGGGAACCCATACAGCAATTATTATATTTTGTATAATAATAAATATAATACATAAGTACGTCACACCACATGTTTATTAATAAATTAATAAATTTTATATATACACACACACACACACATATATATATATATATATATATAATCATTTACTTAACTGAGGACATTAAAAGTTATTTGGATAGTAATTCATAGAGGTAAAAAAGTTTACACTAATTTGGCATATATTAATTCACATGAAAAAAAAAATATTGGGGTTTTGATTATAATCATTTATATAAATATCACTGGAAGGAGGTGTTAACATATGAAATTCTTCTGTTATATTTGCTAGGAAATTACTTCTGATGGAAATAACTGTACTCCAGGCAGAGGAAGCATTTGTAATGAAGCATTCTCGACCCGAAGCGGAAATTAAGTTACGCTTCCCGATAATTGAATGCATTGCCATTCATCGTTAACAGCGATAGACTGTTAAGTTTAGGTGAATTGTTAAGTACCCTAAACCTCCACTGTGTTTGTGAAAACTTTAAATAGTTTAATTTTAGGAGTGAATAAATATTTATTTGTAAGATATGGGTAATTATAGGAGTAAATAATTTAGTATATTGACGCATTTATAATATTGACAACTTTGAGAAAGCCAGATAAAATTATCACTATTGCAGTATTGATTTATTGAATGATTAAGACGTAGAAAAGTGAAATAAATTTCATTTTTTACAATAGGTAGGATTTTGGTGCCCTTTACCAGTTTTTTCTCACAAAAACAAGACAATGTGGAAGCCCCTCTTTGCACTTGGTCATAAAAACTTTGCGCTACAGGAGTGACAGGATATTTATAATTGGCCAGATTGGGGATAGGGATCACTTTCTGACAGGAACTATTAATAAGAATGATAAGCACTAGCTCAGTGATATCATTTTGTAATAGGGTAGGCTCAGTTCCAGCATCCTCTAGTCAAAGCGGAAAACTGGGGAGACCATACACCCTCATTTTAGGGTTTAAAAACATTTTATATTAAGGAAGCCCCCACAACTTCAACACATCCTCCCCAGTTAAGTAGACCTATCAATCAAACTTTCTTTTCGCTATAGTTCAACATTTGAGGTTAGTGTCGTGAGCCACTCTTGGTCATCCATTGCATTTCCTAAGTGACATATCGTATTTTGGTAAATTCAGTATAGATACTACCATGCCAGTCAGAAGTGAACCCGCCTAAGAACGATTAGAGTGTTGTGCAAAAATTATTAATCATATATAAAACAGACTATAACTGCATATAACAATGGAAATACGTACGTAACAAATAGGTTTTACAAAATATTAGGTTATAATAAGAAGGGAAACTAAGTAAGAACATATGGGTGGTAAGTATAAAACCGATCCAATACTGTGGAATAAACTGCCTAAAATTTGCCTACGTCCATTTTTTATAAGGCTAATACAAATTTTAGCAGAAACCTATATTAAAATATTCATAAATAAATCTGTTTTCATTTTATTTCCAGTAATTTAACCGGTAGCCAGACTCAAATCCAGTTAATCGTTAGCAAAGCATGATCTATATTGTTCAGTAATCTAGTTTTCAGGTGAAGCACTAGTACAACTTTACAACTAGTAAAGTATGTTCGTTTCTAAAATATATGCTTTATAATAAAATCCTTTTGTCTAAATAAGTTGGAATAAAGGAAACTTTATGAGTTTGAAATATTTAATCCAAATAATTTGAATACTCCTCAATACTTTTTCTAATACAATAATAGGCAATCAGACATTTTGGCTTATAGATAGGTAATAAGTATAATTTACATTTTCAGTAATGCTTTAATAATAAACAGTTACGTAAAATATTGAACAAATGAATTGCAATTTTGATGTAAAGGTATAGTATTTTAAAGTTGTTGTCAGTCCAACTACGAATTATACAACTAACCATTAAAACGATCAACGTTAAAAGATATGTTACATCGTTTTAAATGGATAAAAATGTTGACAGTTGGAGCTTTGTGTGGCCAGGAGAGTAGATTAAATCACTGGCAATCCGTTTTCATTTTATTTCCAGTACTTCAACCGGTGGACATACTGAAAGTAATCAAATCCAGTTGATCGTTAAACTAAACATGTTTTAATGTAGTTTATTAATCTGGTTTTCAGGAGAAGCACAACTGGTAACGTTGTTCGTTTCTAAAATATATTCTTTAATATAATGTTTACAAAATAATACTTATAATTTCTATTATATAATAAGTATATAAAGAGTTAAATAATATTATTATACGATAAAACTTTCATGAATAGTCCAAATATATTTGTTAATAGAAAAAACATTATTTATATAATTTCCTTCATTTTAATTATTCTTTAATATAATTAATAATTTGTAATAATATAATAATTTATTATTCTATAAATAATATATTCCTTTACAGATATTTCCTTATAACTAATGTATTCCTTTTGCTTTAAAATATAATAGGTTGCGTAACATTTGAAAAAATACATAAAAGTCTAAAATAATAATAGGTAGCCTATAATAATTTAACCTTATGGATTTTTGTTACTGATTATTTCCCAAATTATATTCCACAAGTTCCTTGTAAATCATATAACATTCTGCAAAAAAATTTAAAACCATAGAAACAGCACGGAACTTTTAAGATAACCGTTGACAGTTTTTAGGGACCTGAAATTATGGTTGTTTTCCCTTTATTTGTACGCTATTTTTTTATAGAAACCAGTGTCTAGATTTATATACGGTTTTATTCAGAAAAGTGATGTAAACTCTTTTTTCAATTAGTTATTATATATATATATATATATATATATATATATATATATATATATGTGTTGTGTGTGTGTGTGTGTGTGTGTGTATATATAATCAACTAAAGCATTTAAACTAACCTTGTCCGTGTCATCATCACGCAAATAAAGCCAATCGCAAATTATTTATGCGTCTGATATTTCCATGGTACAATGAACAATAGCAATAAAATTATAAAATACTCCAGGATAGGTAACATGCAATAAACACACGGCTTATGTCCGCACTGTGGGACGACAGCGAAATCACCAAGGTGTAAACATACAAGACAGTGAACCATGGAATTGCCGCCATCTTGTAGATGACGCCAGAAATGCTTGTGCGACGCGCGGTTGACATAGAAATGCTTTTTGCGCAATATCACGGCAGACAATACAATGAAAAAGGAACAATATAATAAAGCGTAATACTACTTCAGTATCACAATTTCATGCAAACTATGTAGTTGTACGAGTAATGTGCGTTAAAATCCGTTAATCGGTTAACAGAGACATAAAACCCCTACCTGTGTGCACGAGAGTTTTGTGAACTAGAGAGAGATCGCTTTAAATAAAACACACAAGAAAGTCCACGTACAACATTTGTTTCCCTAAATTTTATTACCAATAAATTAAATAAGTATTTAGGTAAAGATATTTTTAAATCCTTAGTTCTTTAAAATAGTTTCTATGACATCTGAAAAATATAACAAATACAACTAAATAATCCTAGTGAACGTACAGGTATTTAATGTGGTTCTGGAAATTATTTAACCAGCTCCAAATAAAAAAAGGATACAGACAATAATTTTAAATTGTTAGAGTACGAGCATGTGTATTACTTTTCTGTTGTTTTATTAAAAAATTGTTAAAGGTAATAAATATAAAATATAATAAAGCGTTTCTGGATTTAAAGTTTAAAATTAAAGTTAAAAATTATCTTCTTGCTACTGTTATTTTCTTAGTTATCATAAGCCCAGACGAAGAAGAATGATACGAAATACTGAAGTAAATTTAAATTTAAACATGCATTGATCTTAAGAAGTTGTTTCATTAATATTATATAAAAAAAGCTGCCAGAACATTCTCAGAGCTATGACCTATTTCAGATTAAAGTAGAAACAAAAGTAAAGAAAAAAACCCTTCTATAAATGTTTGGTTGGAATTCAGCACAAGAACAATTGAGCAAAGAAAGTTTCTATCTCAACTTCACATCAAGTGGTCGACGAAAATTTATCTTTGAATTCCCAACTACTTGACGTGTTCTTTGTGTTCCTTTGGGTAATATTCTAATAAAAATGCTTGATGTTTTTTTTCTGTGTTGGATAAAAATATAAGGTATTTCCATGAATTTTTATAAAACAATAATAATTGATATATTAAATCTAAATAATAAATTACTTGTGAGATTAATAAAAAATCCGATTTATGTCTTCTAATTTTATAATAATATTTATACATGTAATATTTCAATTGAGTAGAAGATATTCAATGTTCAATGATATGTGTATATCGTTAGAATGTTGTTCAGATTATTATGTATGAAATTTTTATTACAGTGTGCTATAAATTAAAATATACGGTATTTGTGTATGTGTGTGTGTGTTTAATTTAAAAGCAATAATTAAATTAAATTTGCAACAAAATGTAATTTTAAACAAACTGTATTAGAGATCAAAATAGGTTTTATTTCCTTTAGGTGTGTGATATCAAAATAGAGCAGAGATTCCATTACAGACTATAGTTTGAATTGTTAAATCCTTATCACAGTGTTATTGTATGGTTAAATTATGTTCACATAATTTATATATTCATTCATAAAATACATCTAATAAAGATGATAAGCTTATTACTTTATAATTAATTATTTATTTAGTACAGAAACGTGTTTTATTAATAAATGTGAGACAAGCACGTTTATTATTAAGCTAAATCCCGTTTTTAGCTCACTTGCTTCATTTTTAGGCTCAAAAAATAATATGTGTCATAACGTCGAAAGACTTAAACAGTACATTTTGAAGTACGAAGTCAGCCAGTGAAACTTATCGTAAACTGTTTTAAAGTTTAACTCACTCATTTTATAAGTAGATTTTGTGACTAAAGTAAAGATGTTTTGTTAAGAATTAAACTCATTCGTGTTGTAAATTAAACGCACACAGGTGCTACAGTATAGTGATCTTCGATGGTATGGCCCAGCGGCTGATCGCAAGGTCTAGATCGCCTTATGAGTGGCGCAGAACTTCTTAGAAATCCCCTATATGTTGCAGTCCATAAATAAAATTTTTAACTGATATAATGATTATAATAAGTGAGTACTTTAGGCTTATGGAAGCACATACTAATAAAATTTAAAAGTACTAATTATTCGGGTATAAGGGTACTAAGGGCATTTGAGAGTAAGGAGGGAAAATATCCAAGACGTAATTCATTTTATGCTAGTTTAAGTTTTTAGTTAGTCATGTTATTAGTACTGACTATATATTTAGCGATTACGATGGTTAATTAAACACCATAGCTCTTTTTAAATCTAGATAGATCCAAGTAATTAGCAACATGCGTGAAACACACACTTGTTGTAGTTACTCCTGTGATGGTAGTTACAACACTGTTCATGGCAGTCTCGGATTTAGTTAGTGAAATATGGACAAAAGTGTATAGTCCGGTAAAAGAAGGATGCAACCTCGGAAATGAAAGATAATAAGCTAAAAATTTGCATACGCCTTTATTTTTGATGGTATAAAACTTATCTCAAAAGTCTCATATAATCACGTGTACGCGGACTTAAGATATTTAAGGTCAAAGTTCACGAAAATCAAGGTTTTTGCAAATATCTCGTTTCCTTTACGCTAAATGACTTTTGAAGGTGGTTAGAGGAAATTGTAGAACGGAAAATTTTTCTTCAAATTTTGTCTGTAGTAATTTTATGTACGTTTCAACCCTTTTTGAGATACAGCGCAAAGAGAAGGGGACCGCTTACCTGTATATACGATTAATGCGAGGATTAGTCAGTAGAATACAATAAATAAATGAGTTATATTGTTAATTATTCACTTAATATTATTAAATTATTACTTAATACTATTATTATTGTTATTATTATTATCATTATTATTAAATTTGTATTAATTATTATTATTTAATATACCATATTTATATATATTAATTATAAATTATATACTCTATAAATAATACCAAAACATACAATATTAAAAGAATTATTTCAAAATGAATTGTTATTATATATTTATTTATTGATAAAATAATCAATTTATTAAAATTACAAATACAAATATTTTTTTACTATTAATGACTTAAAATTTAATTTTTATTTTTCTTCTTCAATATCGGATTCATTATCATCATTCTCGTTTACTAAATGTATCAGAATAGAAAGATTCAAGAATATCAGCTGCATAATTCACTTTCTTTCGTTGAAATTATCTGAAGTTGATGAAGCGTTGAGGCATGATTGTCCCATTACACTTCCCACAAATTAAAGTGCATCGCAAATCCTGATTCCTGCATCCGCAATTAGAACCACAACCTTACTTGAATTGTACAATAATTGTATTCAGCAGTTCCTCTGGTGCTGGTGGTAATAATGTTGTTATTGGTTCCAGGAGTTCATTTTTGCAGTACCTAGCCGAATTCCTGGGGTTCTAAATCATTTCCCAACCAAATTTCGGTCTGATAATAGACACGAAGGATATGCTGACGAGCTGCTGTACTTGAAGGTGGAAGACTTGATAACTGCACTGGTTTTGTTGAGTCTTTGATTTAATGAACGGGTGTATCGAAAAGAGTCTATATCGTCCTTCTGATTTCGGAGCATTAAACTTTGCCTAAGAAAATACGTACTCCATTTTCAAATAAATTCTTGTACAGAGCAGTTTTTTTTGTTTAAATAGTTGAGATGATTGATTTAAATCGTGAATTTTTTCGAACATTTTAATAAACGATATTTTACTTTTTTATAAAGCGTAGAAGTCGTATCACATCCACTAAACGCATGTAAAATAATATGTGTTTCTTAGAATGAGAGTATTTATCGAAACTTTTCGATGAATACAGTTTTGTCTCCACATTACTCTTACCCATTTTTTTTGAAAAAAAAAAAACTTTCTTGTTGATGTGATTGAGCACGTCATATCAAGATAACTAGCAAATCAATATCTTCTCCTACAATGATAGAATTTTGTTTAAGTTCAGACTCTGCAATAGCTTGTTTCTACAATGAGAATACCAGCATCATCTGTGGCTTGTTTTGTAGTGATATTAACAGTTTTTAATTTGTTGATAAGCATGTCTATAAATATTTTTTTTTTTAGATGAATTCGATAAAAAATTTTCTTGGCTTCATTGGCACCTCCATTGTTTCATCAAAGCGGAGTTCGTAAGATTTTGAAACACCAGCAGATCTTCTTAATTGTTCCATTGCTTTAATGTTCTTAGTGTAGTCTGAGTAACCATCAAATACAACTACGATACTTTGACCCAGAAATTTGTTTGTAAATATTTGACGTATTTATTCCAAATATCAGAGATTGTATCATCTTTATCCATACAATGCGATGCAAGAGAAATCCACCATCGATGATATACGGTTGTAGTGGTTTTGTCTAGTTCTATATCAACAGAATTCATGGTTTTTATATAGTGCTGATTTGTTGTTTTGCTCATGCCAATTATTATCAAATAAATATGTTTTGATACGGGCTTAACTCATACTGTAGACATTCTTTTAGATTATTTGGAATTTTTTGGTTTTCAGGTTATTCTCTGGAAGAGTAGTAATTAATCGAAGGGAACTTTACAATCGTTAATTTTGACAGATTAATTATTAAGTAATTATTAATTAATAATGATAATAATAATAACAATAATAATAGTATTAAGTAATAATAATAATAGTAAGTGAATAATTAACAATATAACTCATTTATTTATTGTATTCTACTGGCTGACCTCGCATTATCGTATAGGTAAGCGGTCCCATACCCTTTGCGCTGTATCTCAAAAAGGTAGAACGTAAATAAAATTACTTCAGACAGAAGTTGAAGAAAATTTTTCCGTTCTACAATTTCACTCTAACCCACCTTCAAAGTCATTTAGCGTAAGGGAAACGAGATATTTGCAAAAACCTGATTTTCGTTAACTTTGACCTTAAATATTTTTAAGTCGCGTACACGTGATTATATGAGACTTTTGAGGTAAGTTTTTCATACCATCAAAATAAAGACGTACGCAAATTTTTAGCTTATTATCTTTCATTCCGAGGTTGCATCCGTTATTTTGCCTTATTTTACTGAGTTAGAAGACGAATCCATATATCATAGTCCATCTATCTAAATCAACTTAATAGATTATTTTAATTTGCAAGTTTTTTTAATCCACTAATATTAAAACTGCGTAAGAGTAAGTATTATTGGTTTTGATAAAACATATATTTTCTAAATTGACATTTTGCTGTAATAAATTCATCGTGAAGGATTCAACGCCTCGTTTCCTGAAATGGAATTTCAGCACCAAATGGTAGATAAGTCGTAATTTTTAAGATAGAATAAATTAAAAGCTCACAGTAAAATAATGTATAAACGTAAATTAATTTTGGAATTTATTTGTAGTTCTCCCATATTCTGATACAGTACGTTTGAATCCTTTTTAATATTCTAATTAAGGCATAGCATCTGAGAAGTGCCAAAGATAGGACACAATAAAACCCCTTTATCTGCTTTGTAAAACTATAAAAAACTTCCATAAATGTACTAATCTCAGAAAACTACACTGCCATAATTGGACTGATGACTTGGTGTGAAGAACTAGTAGCAGAATATGGGTGTTTAGACGTTAGTTGCATAACTAGAGCTCGCTACCCAGAGATGTAAACGTTAATTGATGGTAGGTGCAGCTCAAGAGTTTTAAAAATCTATCGGCTTATTTTTATAGTACCACACATTCAACTAGATCTTCCTTTCTACCCTTAGATAGTAGTTTCTTTTGTATTGGAAAAAATGTCCCCCCTTAAAAACGTTTCTTATTAACCTAAACTTTTATATTATTATAATTTAAACCACTGCAGTGCTCATCGTAACATAAGAGCAGAAACGTAACAGTCATATAATGTCGACGAGTATTTGGCAAAAAACTGGGAGACCAGCCAATAGGTATGTCGCCCCGTCGCTGGTGGTGGGATGATTGGCGAATAAAAGGAAATGAATGAAGGTGAAATTGTATGTTTGATTGAGGATTTTGATGTAGAACGGATGGAAAAATTTTGGTTACAATAACGTCATTTGACGCATGCTATACATGTTAACCATGTCTTGGCAATAAAGAAATTTGATTTCATTTGATTTTATAATCTATACAAAACAATGCTAAATTCTTGCGCATATCAACACAGTGCATGTATGCTATCTTTCATTAAGACTTCGTAAATTGAGAAATACCCCTCCATTGCATTAGGAAAAGGCGCAGAGTAATAAATTAAAATTTGAAAACTGATAGAGGCTAAATATATGTGGCAACAAACAATACGCCTTCCTTGTTATCAAGAAAGCGGAACCAGCATGTTTATAATTTTACCTATACATTATCTACTTGCAAGGTTTCCACTTCCTCTTTTGTCCATTAAGTTGCATGTGAGCTGTTGGTCACTTAAGTAATCTACTCAATATTTGAATGAAGTTTATTTAGGCCTATTTATTGTAGGTGTTGTTATTTTATTTATATCAGCATGGAATTATCAGAGTTTGATAGGTTGACAGTTTTGATGATGAGAGGTTATGGTGATCCTTTAAGATCATTCAGTGGGGTGGTAAACTTATTCAATGATTTAACACTGTATCAGTGCGATTAAAAAGTGCGCAGTGGCGAGGATAGTACACGCTTCAATGAGGCACACGGTGTAAAAAACAAGCCAAGATCAGGTAATCCACACACAACTGATGAAGACGAAAATTTTATTTAATCCAATATCTCATAGGAATTCCCAATTTATCTTTTAAAACAGCTGCCATATAGCATAACACTGCCCATAGCTCAATTAAACAGCGTTTACAACTATTTAAAGAGCTTTTTGGAGACGACTTTGATCGTAGGCTTGGTTTTTTCGATATTATGAGTAAACTATACACTGAGCCGTAGCTACTAATCACAGTACTGTTTAGTGATGAGGCAAATATTTTTACAAATCGTACTGTAAATAGGTGTAACCGTCGGTATAGATCCGACGTACATCGAATTTCTTGCACAATTTCCATTTCATGTTAATTTTTGGCAGGCATAATTTATTAATAACACGTTTATTGAACCTTTCATAATTCACGGTAATACAATATGTATTTAAAATATTTAGAGGTGCTTGGTTTTGGTTGTAGAAGCTGTATTTAATAAGGATACAGGTATATACACTTCAGATAGTATAAAGTCTTAATCAGAGTAATAAAAAATGTTAATTTAGTTTCATGATTATAATTGATCCATTAGAACTTTGTTAATTACCATATGTACTAATTGCTTAAGAGGTAAACCGAATTTTTCCGGACATTTGCCATCGTTCAATGAAACAAGAAATAAGTAACACTACGTTTCGAGATCTGCAATCTGATCTCTTCTTCAGGTAAAAAACTAACCTAATACATAATTACAAACTAGGTTAAAATAAACAAATCTTACCAAAGCTTTGTGGCACGCCTAAGTCAGGAATCACAACCACCATGTTGTTTGTCAACTTCACTAACTCTGTAAACATACACTTAATAAAAACTATAAACTATACACAACACCAATCATTAAAACTGAACTACGGAGTACAGGTCACAATACGACTTCATTCGTCTACTAACAACCTACGACTGACCAGAGGGCGCTACACAATGGTAATCGTCACGGCAGACAATTAATAAACTTACATAAACTTAACTTAAATAATTGTTTAAGTTCTAAATGTAATGAATGAAGTTTTAGTTACATTGTTAAATTATTTCTGAATCTCAATCTTATACACGTATTAAACTTTGCTACATTCCATTGCGTTAAGTATATTATATGCAGTTCCACAATTTAATATATTATAAAACTTGTTGATGCGGTATTGCATCTAGGTTAGGTAATCTTTTAGTGTTTTATTGTAAACAGGCAATCCCCTCATAAGGAAACCTAAGCAAATGTGGTGAAAACAGAACAGGTGAGCAGAAAGGACGCAGTATAAGTGAATCAAAATTCAGTCTAGATGGCATGCCCACCGTTTAAGAACGGATTACAGCGTTTCATCCAAGTGATACGTGATACTATTACAGTGCATGAATGCAGTGGGTTACGTTACTCGCTCTGCTGCATGTATTTTCTAGAATCATTTGTATAATTTAAAAACCTATTTTAATGTAAAAAGAGATAAAAAATAATCAGCATTCCAGGAACATCTATATTTTTATTATTATTATTTTATTTTTTTCTTATCACCAAGAATATGTAATAAGATGTAATCTTGTCCTATACTGATTATGTATGATCTCATTTTTGTTATTTGTTAAGAATATTCTTATATAGCATGGGGTGATTTTAAATTAAAGTACTTTAGTGCAAAATAAGACAGCACAATCTTTATATTCTTTTACCAGTATTACAAAACGATAATTTATAGAAAATACATTAATTCATATTGCCTTGTTGTCTCTTATAAAATCGTCTTCCAAACGGCACGGATTTTAAAACAATCAAAAGGTAATAAGCAAATATTAAATTTTATTCAACTTATTCCCACTTAGATAGGAAAACGATTAGTGGCCACAATGGATAAACTTATGGAACCTTTCTGATTACGTTTAGCGTTGTGAAGCTAATTTATCAATTAAACCTTATTTACATGTAATTGCTTCAGCAGACATATTATATATAATAAATTATGTCTTCAGACATAGTACGGACACATTATTTGCATTGTTTGACTTACTTACCAGTCTCCTACAGTCCAGTAGAACTACCTGCAAACTTACTTGGGGATAATTAATTGTCAGCAAATCTGGAACAAAAATTATTTTTCTACTTATTTTGTAGGAAATTCCTTGTGCATAAACTGTTCTGAACTAAAAACTGCGGGGAAGTCGCCTATTGACGACCATAACCATTGCAGATGATGTGTGGTATTATGAAAAGTGGTATTATGGTATTCATGACGTTATGTGTTGAAAGTGACTATGTTGGCAACGTAGGATTTATAATGAAAAAAAGACTTTTAAAGAAGAGAAAAATGATGATCCGTTATAAGTCATTCATAATCTGCCCGTTTTTACGAACCACTGGCCTGTGAGATAATCTTATCACACAGAATAAAGTCAGTACTATACAAGGTCGATGGTACTGATAAATATCCAGAGTCCGACATCTTAGACCGTGCGAACCCTCGGCTTTCCAACATTCTTTCAAGTAAGGTGTCGTCAATAAACTGATGATATTAATATTTATTTCAATTTAAGATACATTTCTAGCTTTTATAACCATCCCATATAACCTTTTTTATATTTGAATAAATTATATGACTGTGGTGTTTTTTTTAAACAGTTTTTTTAAATTTATCTATGATGTTTTATTTTTTATGACATTTATTGTATGCAGTGATTGATGCGTTAAATCTAAATGTATTATTTTCACCTAATGAGGTAGAATGCTGTGGAATAGTTTCCAGTATTAATTATTGTAGATAATTCCCTAGTAATGTTGTAGTTTCCCTTTCGGTGAAGACCAGTAACAAGGGACTAGATCATGCCCTTCAGTTTACGAGTTCCTTCTCCAAATTATTAGTGTTTGTATCAGAATTATTAGACGCTTTCAAAAGACTGGGATGTCTGATTCTTTGAGGAACCTTATCTCATTAATCTTGAATTGATGTCGTAGCTGGAACGGAAAGTTTAGTTTTTGTAGTTTCGTGGAAGTTAAACTTGTTTTTATTGATTATAAATATTATTCAAATTTGTACGTAATTAAATACAATCCATAATTACAGTACTACAGATCCCAACAGTAAATTACTCGAGTGCATGTTAACAGTATTGAATTAAAGTCTAACGCTAATTGAATATTAATTTTGCTATGAAATCTAAGTATAAAGAGAGTAATTATTGCTCAATTCTACAGATTGCGCCACACATAATTGGGCGTTACACTTAACTTGAAACTCATTAGGTTTGTTTGTCTCTATTGATTATAAAACGTCAAAGCAGGCTGAATTAAGACTCTCAAATGGATACTATTGAATTAATTTGCAACAAAACGACAAACCAAGATGGTTTCTTGTGTTAAGAATGTAATTAATTTTATTATTAATACTAATAAGATTTTACTACTTTTTATATACAGTTGAATACATAATTAATGAATAACGAATATTTTCGATCGCAAGCAAGTTTTAAATACATCTGATGGTATACTGTGTTTACAGGATTTATTAATGAGCCCTTAGCTCCGGCTCAGATACGATATTCAAGAACAATGCAGATTGCGACTACACTATCCAGAACTGTACTAGTGATTTAGTTCCAAGGAATGTAATACTGCTTTAAAAATAGGAAATGGTATTGACTTATGTAATTAGCATAATGGAAATTTAGTAAACATATATCCAATGGATAATTTAAAAATACATTACCCCTTATTCCAGCTAAAATTGTGTTAGCTGAATACTTACAGAAACGTGTTTGTGTGTATGAGCGTTTCATTAGCGTCTGTGATTTAAGTTACAAGCTAGAAAATGCTCTTAGTGGTACCTTCTGTTAAAGATCGTATTGGTGGAACTATAGCTGGTGCTAGCCTAAACACCTTCAATTTTTTTTTATCACTAATTGCATCAAGTAGTTAAAATAAATATACATATAAGCATGTTTCTATCTCATGGCCCAATTTCGATTACTTGAAGAATTTCTAGACGAATATAATGTGTAGTCCTGATGTAATTTAAGAAACTTCTTATAGTATCTCTTAGGTACCAAATGGTGATTTTAAGTAATTATACCTCAGCACTCAACCTTTTTTTCATAGTTACAGATAATAGATAATAGATACGAGGCGCTGTCCGTTAATCTTAACAAGGATAGGTTCCCTAGAATTTGTGGAGATAGTGTATGGTCATAGGAAGAACACTATATCTTGGCAAGTCATTCGGTATTGTTCCTCTACACCAAGTTTGATATAGCACTACATTATACACTAATGTTGAAATTCTTACAATAAGTATGAGATAACATAAGGTGATTTATGGGACGTTATTTGGACCACTACTATCTTTGTCATTAACTACTTCTTATTTGCCAGTTAACAAAATGTTGAAGCAAAAAAATTTACGTTTTAAATTTATTCATCCCGCCATGATTGAATGTAGCCTGAGCTATAAGCTGTTGATATAGGGTTTGGCCCGTCGAAAATTGTTGGAAAGGGCGTCTGTCTTTTTAAAGCGCGTAGTTAATGTTCGTGCGAGACAGTGGGAGAGAATCCTGCAGACCTGTTGTGAAGGAACTACAGTAATTATTCTTACATTACTGGAAGTATAGTACATATTCAAGTTTTAAATTGTTTGCTCAATTGAATGGTACAACTGTTCTTGATGAAAGGGGTATACGCGAACACAACTTGCGCTTTGGATTTTACCCGCGATAGACGCTATATATGTAGGAAATGGATGACGATCTACACAATATGGGTAGTAGGTGATTCTGGAAGTTACCCCAGGAGTTAAAAATTGTCTATGAAAATATAGCGTTCAAATATTTTTTTAAACTTAGCATATTTTTTCTCAGGTACATTTTGCTTTGATCTGTTATCTCAAAATACTACAGCTCAGAAGTGGAAGAAAATAAAATAAGAGAATCAGTTCATTTCATGATCCGATCTTCCACCGTGTAACAACATTAGCAACAGTAATTACTAAAGATATATTTTATCTGATTTCACAAAATCTTTTGGCATTCCTATTACCTATATCTGAAATGATTGATTCAACGTGTATATGTTATTTAAGTTTGATAAATTACCAAAAGGAAAATCACAATACCCAAACTCAATTTAATGCTTTCAGCAAATAGAATTGTATTAATAGTAATAATAAAATATTTACTGCATCAGACAATATATCATTGTATCGCAATCGTCAAAATATGACCAACGTTAAAATTACAGTTAATCCAATACAACTATTTAGACACCGTCAGACATACATTTTATACATTTAAGCACATACAGCCACACTGACTTCAGATCCAACAACTTCAGTCATATAATCGTTTTAATTATCCCAGCGACTCATCATGAATTCCTCGACAGAGTAAAAAGCCTTTGACACCAATAGGCGTTTAAGACGAGCTTTGAATTGTTTTTGGTTGTTGAGATTTTGTATTCCATCAGGGAGCTTATTGATTAATTTGACACCAACATGAAGTGGGAGGTGTTGAGATAGCGTCAGCCTGTGTTGCTGAGGTCTCAAGTTGTCCCTGCCTCTAGTTTCGTATTTGTGAATGTTTCTACCACGAATCAATTGACATTTTGATACGCAGTACACGATCACCTCATAGATATAAAGGTATTGCAAAGTCAATAATCCAAGCTCCCCAAAAGATATCCTACACGACTCTCTTAATTTCAATTTTTGAATGAATCTGACTACTGTCTTTTGCAGCCTGAAAACACGATTCATTTTGTTTTTGGCACATCCACTGCAAAGTCTCACTCCATACGCAAAGTGTGGATGGATAAGGCCAAAGTAGGCATTTTTAAAACAAGGCATAAATGCCTGAGGCAAGTCTAGCACAGATGTGGTCAACATGATCATTCCATGTCAGACCAACATTCCAAGGAAATTTGTGGAACTCGTTTCCTCGAAAAGGACATTATCCACAAACACGGCTGGCATTTCTGAGTTATCGTTTTGACGAAGGCAGACATGTACGACATTTGATTTAGATTGATTGGTTTTCAAATTCATGTCAGTGAAATACTGAATGCATGAATTCAATTCCATGAATGATTTGATTTCAAGATCTTTTTTTGATTTGCTTTTGAAACAGAGAGTCGTGTCGTCAACATATTCAAACAGTTTCCCATACTGGATTACTGAATTCAGTCTGCCGCCGAAAACTGTTTATTCATTTACGTTTATTAATACAGAACGTCTATGGTTTTACACGTTTTTTAATCATGTTTTGATTTTATGTATGCGATACGCTAAGCAATATAACACAATTTCAACGGAATAGCATTTTTCATCAAATGTCGAGAGTTAAAAAAGAAGAGAAAACCCCCAGCAAGGGCTCTTCATGGAGCAGACAGGAGTCCTTCAGTACAGAATCATCGCAGTAAAGAAGTGAAAAACTAAAAATTTAATCTAAATTCATAAAATAAAAAATTTTTAATTTTATTGTAAATTTGCATTTATATTATCAGTAAACTACGTTTGCAGAATATTTGTGTTTAATTTATAAATAATTTAAAGTCATTATGTGTTATGACTTTAACTTATAATATAACACACTTATATTATATGTTAAGTGTGTTTTTAGTTTGTTTAAAGTATTATAAAGAAGTAAATTTGAATAAAACTATTATAACTTGTTTATATGTTGGTGTGATAGATGATTACTAAAATAATTCTCATGTTTGAACTTTCATCGCATTACCCTCAACAGGATTTATTTCCCCCGGTAAGGAATTTCATTAATCCCAAATATTTACTTTTTTGTCATCCGAAAAATTCCAAATCAGAATGGTTTGTAAATATTGCTTAGAATGTGTAAAACGCGGAATTGGAAATTTAGTTTTAATAGAATGTTATCGTAGGTAGCCTATTTAAAATTAAGTTGCATAATTTATTTAACACTATTTTTATTCACTAATTCAACTATTATTTTTTATTTGGATGACGTTTGAAAATATTTTAAAAGTGTCCTCACAGTTACTTTACCTACTGGATTTAACTGTTTTTAGGAATAGAACTGGATTGAATCTCACGCTGCAGCTGGTCCGATTATTTAATATGATATCATTATATCACAATACTGATTGTAATCGTAAGATATAGGCAAAAGAGATTTACATTTAGTTTAAAATTATTTAGTAACTGGTATAGCATAGTAGTACTATAAAAATAAACACATAGAAACAAAATTATAAATTGAGAACGATTCAATTGTTCGTAATACTTTTAAATTATTTTTCACAGTAAACTGCGGGTACTTTTCATCGTAAGATATGGCGGATCTATTAAACTTTTCATAAGCAATGAGTGTCAAATATTTTTTTTTTGAATATATTTTTGAAAATATTTTATACACACACACACACACACACACACACACACACACACACACACACACACACACACACACACACACACACACACACACACACACACACACACACACACACACACACACACACACACACACACACACACACACATATATATATATATATATATATATATATATATATATATATATATATATATTACCATTACTAGTATATTAATTATAATTCCTTAGTTTATAGGAATGCGTGTGGTGTTATTTACCATCAGAGTGTTCCGTTCACACCTGTCGAACATTGTTTATATAATTGAGTTCTTGAAATATTTAGCCCTTAATATAAAGAGCCATCTTCACAATATCTGTTGACTTAATTTGGCTTTAAAACGTGGCTAAAATATCTGAAGAAGTTAATAGCATGAGTAATGTTAAGACGCTGGGTGAACCGGAAGACGCTGATATTAGTAAATTTTCTTAATATTCTTGTAACAGTTTTAATATTAATTCCATTGATATTTGACATATATTCTGAACAATGTATAAGGTAACATTATAGTAGAAGAGATAAGAATTAGTTTATTAGATAACCTATATTCCTTTGTGCAAATGTAATTCAAATTCTTACCCCCCCCCTACAATTTAGTTCCCAATTGCCACATTTGATAACCTTGAAATCCACTATCCAATGTGAGTATCCAGTTAGTTGTATGAAAATACAATAAATTTTGTTGCATAATTGCAATTAGAAAAAAGAACTAAATTACACATTTTATTTTTCATACTCGTAGAAATATATTCAAGTACATTCTTAATTTAAAAGAAATGAGGGTTGAATGTAACTGATGGTATTGCCTTACTATAATTAATTGTGCCAAAAGTGATAATACTAAAATATCAGACATTCTCGTTGCCATCGTGACTACCCATACGACATATAAAAAATTTAATTACCACTACAACAACTCTAAATGTAACGTACAGTACAATCATCAACTTCAATGTCTCCTGTATAAAAAATGAAGCTTCATGCGATTTTGAAAATCTATAGGTAAATTGGCTCTCGATATTTTAAACAAACAGAAAATTTGTAGAAAGGCAGTCAAACAAACAGAAATAAAACGTTTCCAGGTCCTCCGTTGATAGACTTCGGTAACGGTCAGTCCTTAATAAAATGTTACTTTAACTATTTAAAGGAAAGTGGCATAAAGGTTTCAGCACAAATAGATTGTAAGGTTCAGATAACTTAATTGATGGTAAGAATGCGTGAGATTATACATATAAGAGGAAGATTTAATAATAGTTTTCAATTTTTAAACTTTCAGTTCCTTTGTAACAGAATAAAAAGTAATGTGATAACCTCACCTTAGAATTGGAGTAGTACAACAAATTTTATTTGATCATTCATCCAACTTTTTCGGAGATATCCTTCAATAAAATCAGTACTAAGAACACACGGTGAGTTTATCTCTTAGTAAATCTCCATTTTATTAATAAGGTCTTTAAGTAGTGTTGTAATTTAATTGCAAAGGCAAATTGGATATATCATATACCTTTTATACACAGTGTTCATAGTGTACTAAATCTAATTTCACCATTTTGTCAGATCAAAATAAGTAATAAATTTCATCGTTTTATAGGCCAATCTTACTCATTTAACATATATCCATCGGCTGGTGTTTTATACGGCGAAAATTAAATTTAAAATTCAATAAATGTATAAAGTTTAAACTTTGGAAACTATTTTATTTATACATGTTTCTTACAAAAATCTGATAAATATATTTGTATAGTAATTTATAATTAATCACCTAAAATCACGAGATTAAATGGAATATAATAATAGTAAAATAGTATAACTAGTTTAAACAAGTATTAGAGGTATCGCTGAGCTCCATCTATCACTAAACATAGCATGATAAATGTTTTACAGCTGCTGATTACTAGTTGTTAAATGTGGCTGAAATTTCAAGCTCATTTTTGTTCATTTCAAAAAATTGATATTTTATGTATTGTTTTTACAGAATTGATGCTTATATAAGTTATACAAGGAATGAAGATTAGAGGTCCACACATGACAGGACTGCCAAAATGCCAAGGATGGTTGCCTTCATCTACTGCACATCACAGCGATGGAGTGTCCACCACCCAGCAAATGTGTTATAGCAGGGTTTGTACGATTTAAAGGCACTGAAAATTAAATTGAGTACAATTAAAGCTTACAAAACTTACTTTGCAAATTATAGGAAGCATAAAGTGGAAGTTTTGAGTGCCTAAAAAATAAACTACTTAAAAACACTCACTTCAATAAATACAAAGGAGATCTAGTCAATGTCTCTTACAAACGGAAGCATTTGCCGGGCAAGAGTTACAACGGTCACTCACATTCAGGTGTGACCAGCCTTAGGAAAAGCTTCAGTGACAGTGAAGCTCCATTTGGTCGGCCGAGGCGAGCCGAATCCATGGCATTCAATTTAGTTTACCTAAAGTGGTCCATCCTACTGAGTTAAAAAATAGCGTGATCTCAACCGATCAGGAAAAGGTGATCTTTCCAGCAGTTGTATGTCTATAGCCAGCCAGTGTAGCTCCTTTTAGATGTATATAAAACTGCATATTAAACAAATGTTGCAAATATTAAACAACATATTTTATTCAACAGGTCATTTATTAAAAAAAATATATTTGTAACAAATATTTAAACGAGCACGTTTTGTTAATTTACTGATGTAGGCTTAAGCTCACCTAACGTAAACCACTAGACTGCTGACGCAACACCGTCTTTATTGTTTTAAATTCATGTTTTAAATAGGCAAGTGCTTTACATAATTACTTGCCCAATATAACGACTAAGAGCTCCTTCATAAGACCAATAACGAGTGTTTTGCATTACCCGGACAAGAATAAATCAACTTTTAACTTTGTAGAACTATTAGCAAAACATCCTGAGCATTAGTAATCAATCCTTTTAAAGTTTAAACAGTTTTAAACAGTTTGAAGTTAATAACTATAACTATAATTATAAAAGCCACAATGAATTTAATATTTTACTCTCATAACCCATCAATGTCTGATACCAGAGAGTTTAAATATAATATATTTCATGAATACAGTCTCCGAGGCCCAAGGTGGCGTATGTCTTTTGGGAAATTTCAAACGTTAAATCTATACCTCACATTACACAGATACGGCAGGAGGTATTTCAAAGTAAAGTATCGTTAAATAATGTTTTTGCCAAATATTTTAATACTTAAAACAACATTTTTTTTCTAGTTTATAGAAGTACAGTCAGTTTAAATTAGCGTAACCAATATTTTTACAATAATCCATTTACACTTGGTATATACTCCGGGCCATTCCTATCTTTGTTGGTTGAGTATCTACTTTTTGATTTAAAAGTTTTCAATTCACTTTATCAAATATTCTGAAGACTACGAAGTATTAATAAAGATCTCATCAAAATGGACAGTAAAATATAATTGAACTGATTTTCAATAATAATTCATCTCTTATAAGCACTCTTTCATAGCATGTTGTATCATTAAAAATTTATATTAGCAGCGTAAAAAACCGCAATGAAATATTTAAAATTAATCGAAGTGCTGTCGATTATTATAATCATCGTTAATGCTAAAACAATCAAAACTGTAATGTTTCCCCATTTGTCAGCAATGTAGATGTTAGTACCGCATGCACACTACCATTGATTGCTCACTGCTGATATTGATATATGGTAATGTTAATGGTAATGATATATGGTAATTGATATAGGCTCAGTGAACGTACCATTTAGCTTCATCAGAAATATCATATCTAGTTTGTACATTGTACATGTATTTATTTCGTATTACGTAGTAATAAAAATACTAAAATTTATACATCATTCTTGTTTTTGTCCTTGTAATGCTAAGAAAGAAACAGATATTCCTATTTATTGCTTCTATTATATATAATATGATCACAATATTTAGAGCCCCAACCAAAATAACCTTAAATGAATCCAAATTGGTGACATAAATTTGTGATATAGAATATACAAGTCTGAGAATTTATCATTAATGGATAAGTTTATAAAATCAATAAAATTTCGTTTGCAAAGTTAGCTTTTACATTCATGATAAACTTTCAAATAAAGTGAAAAATGTTTACAGTTACTAAATTGTAAACATGTCTTTTAAATACACCCAATTTTTCCAACATCATACGCAATTGTATAACCCTCACTAAGTTAACTTTATAAAGCTTTGCGCTTCGTTAAGGGGAATCGGATAGAACTATCAAGCTAATGTTGTAAGTTTTATGCATTTCTCTCTACTATGCAATATATTAGTGGTATTATTATTTTGATGTTGAAGAATATGATACTAGTTTTAATTTTTAATTAGCACAGTTTAAGAATTTTTATTAATATATAAAAAATCTATATAAAAAAACAGCGATTTTAATAAATATATTAGCATTTTTCTAAAAGTTTGCGCCATAAATTAATTGTCCTAAAAATTATAGCAGAAGGTACTTTCATAAGAGCTGGTTACTTATTCTAGAATCATTTCATATTTTATATTATCAATTGTATAAAACACATTTTAGCAATACGAATTAAAAATTAAACCCGCATTGAAATGAATATTAAACACTAGTAAAATGAATGAAATAATAATGTTATGTTATTTTGGAACTAACTATTAAGTTAACAGGTTTAGCTGTTTTATCTCTTATAAATTTCACTGATGTCAGTCAACAGATGAACAGTTTATGGATTTCAGTTATTTGGAATGTTTTATTATTCGAATCACAATATATTAAAAAAACAAGATTGGTGTTTCACAATGAATTGGAAACTTCAAAGGTTGTATATGATATAGATTTCCCTAAATTTCCTTCCAACAACATAAATCATCAGAACTAGGAACAGCACTAAATGTGCCAGCAGCAGGAAGGTTGACATGAATAACTGCTTATTGGTTCCTACACAATGATATATCCATTCCGAATTACTTATACATATGTATTGTGTATACATTTTATAAAAGTTATAAATAAATAATTTAGTTTTGAGTTATTGTACAGCATTTGTTCAAAGGAAACTTTAATGTAATACTTCTTCAATTATTCCTAAAAATAGTATATCCTTGTTGCCACATGACTATAAGAAATGACTGTTACTTAGCCTATAATAACACCTTTATATATGTATTTTTTGTAGAGTTTTCCATATGAAAATAGTAATAAACTCAGTATTAAGTGATTAAATATTCTCAATTAAATACACAAACAATTTTTGTAATCTATCCTCTGAATGTCAAAAATGTACTTTTATTGATGCGCTTTAACGGTATTCATGTCTTAACCTGAGTGACTAAGATATTAGGCAAATATTATTTATGTGTGTGAGGTAAGTGTGAGAATTGATTTTGTTTAATGTGGTTATAAATCAATTAAGTACAGTTGTTTAAAATAACATTCATTGTTGACTGCTTTTATAGCCACGTTTACTATGTTAAGGAACTACATCATGCTTTGGGAAAACATTGTCATATATGCTTGTTATGTTTTCACTACAATATTTCCGAATGGAGTAAACATTACCATGCTTGGTTTTAGACTTTTTTCAAGGGACTGTTAATCCTATAAATAATTGGGTAAGCTACACCAAGCCTCTTGTAACAGGCTTTTCTAATGTTATACTATCATCGAACTTTAAGTTGCCTATAATATTGAAGCTTAATAAGAAATTTAAGTCTATAGGTCAGTTTGTTCTAAAATGTTAATACGGTAGAGGTGGCGGAACGAAACTTCACGTATATTACTCAGCTGAATGAAATGTCTGAAGGCTACACAGCGGTGGACTCAATTGCTTGACTTGGTGTTTTGCATTTTACAGTTTGTAGCCTTAGTTGATTTACAATCTGAATGAACTTTGTAGGGATTAAGATAAGAAATCTGTAACCCTGATCCGATTTTAATATAAATTGCTTTTAAGAAAATTGAAAGAAAAATAGTTTTTTTTTTACTTTTTATTGAAACGATAACTTCACCAAATAAATATTGTTCTTAATTCTCCTGTATTCAATTAATGTCAAAGGTTAAGGAAGATATGTGAGATCATAGTTGTTTTAAAATAATTAAAGCACAAATTTAGTTATAATTTATGGGTAAAATATTAATTTTAACATTTTCCCTGAACGGAAATACAGTAAAAATTTACATCTGCGTACACAGTGAGTAAGGAGAACGCAAAACTATATAGTGCTGATTTTATACTTACAAATAGCTCCAAGTGATAGTCTACCATGTTTTTATTCTATAGTTACTCCTTTAAAATCCAAATAAAATATCAAATCTACTATATGAGTGTAGGGTACATGTATAGTTTGCTTATATGAACACAAAAGTCTTTTAATTAAAAGGAATGGTTTACAAGTTCTATACGACTATGAATGAAATTACTTTTTTATGTAAACATGAAAGGCCAATTCCGTTGCATGCCTTATTCTGCCAATCCTTACGGGCCACTGGCTTTACGAGCATCTTATCAAAGAGGATGAGAGGGAAAGTAAGAGGTCGATAATACTGATAAAGAGTCACAAATAGAATTGGAACGTGTGTTATTCTAGACCTTGCTGTCTTGGACCTCTCGACCATACGCCTTCCAATTTTAAACTGCTAACTATTAAAGTTTTCTATTTATATCTAATACGGATAAAGAAAAATGCAGATTTAGAATTGTGTTAAAAGAAAAACTGACAGGCACGGGAGTCCTAAGCGCTGATCTGGGTATCAGATTGATGGCCCAATGTTACATTTCCGATATCCACTGTGACCAAGTAGCTGAGTCAACATTACCATTTTTCTGTTTTGCCAAATATTTTGTTCTCATAACAAAATTATAGCACACAGCTTAAAAAGTAATATAGTCGACTTTAAATGAGTATTTTATATGAAATATAAAGTTACACAATATTTATTAACTTTTCACGGTATTGTTCTAGAAATCAACAATATGATCATGGGTATATATTTTTTTTTAATCTCTACGTTATGTTATCACTTTTTGATACTCTAGCATCTGCATGAACGAAAGGTTCAGGAATAAGGCTTGCGGTGCTGGCACTCCTGAGTGCCGTTAGCAGTGAATGTGTTAAAAGTTTGTACGTGTATTAAGGTAGACTTAAAGTGCCTAGCTGAGGAAAAAAAATTTAAGCTTTATTAAACTTTTTCAGTTCATTTTCTATAACAAATTTGATAAAATTTTCTGGAACGAATTCATCACATCCCGTGAGTTCATAAAATCACTGTTATGTTAGAGTTTTAACTTAAAATCTGAATTATAACATAGAAAAAGGGAAATTCTCCTCAAACCTTTACAGAGAATATTTTTAAAGTTTTTTGCTCTATTTTTCTGGCATTACAAATTTACGTTGATCATTTGGAAAATGCTCGCTCCTTACACACTTTCTAAAAAATGTCCAATCAATATTATTAATGGCTTTCGGTCTAACTTTTGGGAATTCCGATTTCCGGTTTGAGAGTGCGGTAGCGGATGTGGCTCGGGGGTTTCTACGAACTGCATCCCTGCGAAAATACCGCAAAAGGGTGCCCGGAAGTATTGTCTCCTCCACTCAGCCATTTTGTCTTTCATTCATGTACTGGGTGTCGTCATGCTCAACACTCATCATAAACAGTCCTGAAGAGGCAGTCCAGAGGCACTGTTCGGCCACTGGGAGACTATGCAATGTTCTGCGAGAACGGGAGATACTACGCCGGCTACTTATCCCGGTATTCCTCCCTGCCTTCATCAAATGTCCTGTCATCCCATTTCTGGTTCTTCGGGACCGTCTCCAATTTCTTGTTTGGGTAAGTGTCGTGTTTATCAATATGTAATGCATATTTATATTTTGATATTTCTGAGCATTCCTTAACTAATAATAAGTATCAAGACCCTCACGCTAATTGTAGGGATGAAATAACAAAATATGTGTTTGGATAAAATAACAAATTGAAAAAATTATTTTTCTTTACCTAACTTATAAAATATTTTACTACTAAACCCTACGTTATATATTTAATTCACAATACCTACAAGGTTTAATGTCTAATTTAATTTGAAATATTTTCTATTTACATTAAAAAAAAATAAATCTAGCTTTCTACGATCAATAAATAGGATTGAAAAATATGATAATGGTTTTGGGTTCTTTTATTTACAATCTTTACTTAAAACGCTTCATTTTATAACATGTTTCGAAAATTTGGTTCAACAGTGAAAAGTCTTACTGATCTCACTAATTTTTGATTAGTAATTAGGACTTAGAATTTTACTATTTTTATACGTTTACTTAAAAAAAATGCATGATTTTGGAAATATAAGGTAGCATGTAATATTATATTTTCGGACTTTATAATACATACATACAGTGTGCTTGAATAATTACAACAGTTTCAGATACAAATTTTATGCACTGATAAATCGACTACATATATTAATTAGTACTACTATATACTAGGTACTTAAGTATTAAGTAATATAAAAACGAAAGCTGTTTGTATCGTTAAATAGTTACGTGCACAATTACTAAATATTTAATACTTTTTAGTAATGCTTATTTATAGAGTAGACTGAAGACTATTTAATAATTCATTAATAATTCCCAAATTAATGAAAAAATTACAAAAGAAATAAAATTGTAGCTAATTTTAAAAAAATAATTGGTATTGTATATTATCAATATAAAAGATTCTTTATCCCAAACCTTCTAACTGCCGCAACTTTTTTGCCGCATTTGCCGCAATTAAGGCCATGAGCAAGTTTGGTGCTAAGCATATACTATATTCAAGAAATATCCAAGCCGTTACATCGCGGACGATAAATTCACCACATACATTTAAACTCTTGAGTGTACAATACTAAACTGATAGGTCAGAAGTCTTAATGTCTCAAATGGATGAAAAAAATACATTTGATATATATTTTCCTATACTAATTTGAGCACATGAAGAGAGTTATACCGGCGTTTGATTATATAAGGCCATAATTGATTGATTATAGCGATTAAAACTTATTTTATAACTCAGATCCATATGATTAAGATAGAGGTTAACAGACAGATTATGGTTAAGGCTATCTCAAAATAAGAGTAAATACAAAGTTTTTAAATGATGGAATTAAAAACATTAAGTGACATGTCATAGCAATATCATTATTTTATTGGTTTATTGAATAAACCACTTCAAGATCTAGGGTTATTGTAAACTTCTTAAAGATAAGTAATTAGGTCCTATATACAATTATGAAGGTTAAACATAATTTTACCCACTCTTACGGTGTACAGATAAAACCAAAGTTGGGTAATTTGGACATTTGTGGACATGTATAAAGTATAAATAACGAGCATAAAACATATTTATTTTGGGTAATGAAACATATTGAGTTATTAAAACAATTAAGCCCTTCTACAGCTAATAGATATTTGTTTCATAATAATCATACCTTAAAAAATAATTGTATTAGTTAAATCGAGTTTTCATGGCTGATTTTAAACGGTAACAGATCTGGGATTTTCCATTATAGTATGTTTTAAAACTATATAATTAAGTATTCAGGACTACAATAACCATATTAAATTGTCAAAAATTAAGATGTGTGGTTAATTGAAAGTAAAAAATTAGTCAAGATATTAATAAGTTTTGTTGAGGTCCGAATTAAAATATGGATTTCAGACCGCGAAAATGTTATTTTCTCTTGTTTTATATTTTTAATACAAAACAATAACTAAATTAATATTAAACATCATAGTAATTTATTGAACGTAGAATGCTCTAAGTTTTCTTTTTGATACATAATCTGATATTCACTTGGAAGACTAAGCAAATATGATATTTCTCACCACAATCGGTCTGTTACGGCATATAAATTACTAAAATCTCCACTGTTTTTGATGTTTTTCTTCTATGAAATCATTAAATTTACTGACAATGCGTTTTCGTCTCATGTTATTCGTTTAAAGACTTAAAGGTCTAATGTTTATTTTATTAATTTGTGTTTAACCAAAAACTATTACTGCACGAAAGTATATTATACTGTGTAAAGACTACCTTAGCTTTTAGGGAGTTGAATAATCATAATAATTACCGTGGTAAAACGTTTTTACGGGAAACACGAATCGTTTTGTACTATAGAAACCCCCACGCTACGCCTCCTGCGCATGACCCTTGATTATGAACTCTCAGAAGGGTCCATAATCAAGGACATGACCTTATTCCATAGGATACATCAATTAGTACAGATTATGTTAATAATCTTCATGAGGGGTCAAACGCTTGTCCACGTGAGCGACCGACATTTTTCGCGTCCACGTAGGACGGAACTTTATAAAGAATAAAGCTTTGTTAACTTAAAACCTACTGACAACTCCTAGCTCAGTCCATACTTATTGATGATGGATAGGTTCGAAATCCAGCCTTAGTTAACATAGAATCTTGGGATGGCCGCTGTATAAAATTCGAGCGTTAACAATTTAATGTTTAGCTATTGATTTTTTAAGTTTTCAAATATCTGACAATACGTAATTTTTATTGAGAACAGAAAAAATAGGTTATTCGTAATAAATATGAATACTAATATACTTGTTTTAAAGGTAGGTTTATAAAATTTCTAATACAAATTATAGTATAAATGATTTTACAAAATAGAATTAAGTAGTACCTATATCGGCAGTCATATTGACTGGATGATATAACTTATTTTAAACATCACATACTTTTATGACCTTATATTAGTCCTATAAGTATTTAATTACTTTTTATTTTATGTTATTCGTAGTGGTTGTCAATAATCATTGTATTCAAATCGTATAGGAGCCTATGCACATTAAAATACTAAAACTAATAACAATTATAGGTACTAAAATTTTACAACAAAGTTATGTGTTTATAATAATTCACGATAATATTTCATATGTGTAGTTTGCCGTCTTCGTTCAGTTACAAATTTTAAACATTAAGGTTTTGAAAATAATATTGATAATTTTAACATATGGACTATTCAATAAAAATTTTTAAAATTGTATTCTCTCAATTCGTGCTTTTATAAGATTTGGAATAAATTTTTTTTAATTAATAGATTAAATTAAGGTATATATAAAGATTTTAATAATATTATTATTTATATGTATTCTAAAATAGAGTCTTCGTGGTAAAAATAATATATTGTTACAAATGCGTTTATAATCATGAATAATGCTACTTTACCTGATATTTCAACATATATGCCCAACATAAATATTTTACCGACTGAGCTGATAGAAACCATGTTTAAAAAAGTATCGAACCTCTTAGGGAAGAATATTGATCTTATACTTATACGTGTTAACAAGTAATGGTAGATGGTGTACTCGACAATCATATCAATAATAGTGAAGTAACGGCCAACACTTTCTTTAGGGTGACATCGTAGATGTCTAAGCTAATACTTACTATATTTTTTAAAGCTCATTTTATAACTTAATAGTCTGATAACAACGCTAAATACAAACCAATTTTAAATAGTTTTATTTATTGCTGTAATATTTTGAAAAACTTCAAATAGAAATTAAAATTAAGGTAAAAAAATACAGTTTTGCTAAGATAAAACTGGAAAATCAAAACGATAGCTGCACTCTGAAAATATTATTCAAATAAATTTACATCAATAACAGGTGCATTGAGATAATATACAAAACCCCATTTTATTATCAAACCTTTTAAAAACGTTTAGTGTTTAGATCATTTTACAGTATTGTATATATATATCCTGAGACAAATATTTATAACGAAGACTAACATTTATACTAAAAAAAAATCTAAAAAATCTATTTTGTAATTTGGAAATTTTAACCGTATTAGGGATTTGACTACAAACATTTGCATCAAAATAGCACGATTAATTGATCTTTATATCATTTGAGAATTCTTGATAAGACGACAGAAAATTATAGAGCAAAGTCATATTTAAATTTAGCGTATACTGCAGATTAAATAGTAAATATACATCTATAATTGACCTTTATTAAAATGGGAAACAAAAAAATCTTGCATAGTAAAATGTTAACATTGCACATACTAAGTATAATATACTAACCAATAATCGTTTTTGCTAAAACTTCCAGAGATAGCTCCAATAAGATCGCCTCATTAAAATGCAATGTAGTGTGATGTAAGGAAATAAATTTTATGTTTTGGAGAAGCGTAAAGTACAATTATAATTAAATATCAAAGTCAATTTTCACATTAATCGAGAAATCTTAATCAGATAAACAGCAAATTTTAAAGAAGACATAGTAAACTAAATACATAATATAGTTTTATACTTGATATAGTCTAAGGATAGTAAACATTAATAAAATTTCTAACACTTTTGTGGATTTATTTGTACATTGTACATTTTGGATTCAAAGAATCCATCACCAAGTATCTTAGGTTAAGGTAAATAAAGTAAATAAATAATTGAAACCAAATTGTCATATTTTTTAACTTGGTGGCTAAGTATTGTATTTAATTTTATATACGATCAATTTATATCAAAAATAAAATCTACTATAGTTTTTGAAGGGTTTGTTATTGTTTACTTATATCAAAAACTTTTCGAGGGTACAATTCTAACTAGGAATAATAACATGTAAGCATAATGCGAACGAAATGAAAGAATCTAATCAACAATCTTTTACTGTTAGAACTCCCAAAAATCTCCATTAATATATTAGGATGGAATGTAGTGAATAATGAATTTAAATCTTCATAAAATATACAACTAACTAAATATAAAAAATAATATACAATAAAACTAAATATATAAAACTTAGGAAATAAACATCTTTACAACTTGATGTAACGTGTAGAAAACCAACTTCCAAAGTAAAATAAAGAAGATTGTGCTGCCTGCTTCACTGTGTCGTCTGAGTAATTTGCATAATATTTAACTACTAGGTAAATACGCTACACCACTTGTTGCGTATCAGGTTTCGCTGAGGTTTTTTTCAAAACTACAAATTTATACCTCATTTCATACTTGTCTTGCGGACAAATGGATAGAAATACCGACTATGGTATACAAAAGATATGTTAACATCCCTATAGCAGACAAAAGAGAAATGGTGTCAGTTCTTTAAGTAATAAAATGATTAAATAACGACTAGTTATAACATTTGAGTATTTGACACATTTTGACGTTGCTTTCACATGCTCCATGGTTCAATACATTTTTAGTTCTATACAATTGAATTTTCATTTAACATTAAAAGTTTAAATATGAAATCTTTCTTGAGATATCTAGGTAAAAGTTACATTCAAATATTTTCCATAGTATCAGGTGTATTAGCAGTGCTCAGAAAATAATTTTTTTAAGTGAGCTAGGAAGAGTATTACACTCACAAGGGAAATGAAATCTTGTCACCAACCTCTATCATTGATTTTCCACACAACTGTTTTTCATCATTCTGTATTGTAATAAGCTACTTTTGATAACAGCTGAGATCCGCGAAAGTCATCATTTTCCTCGTAGCTAGGATAGCCGATTTGTCCTCGAGCAAACATTACTTTCGCTATTAAACACATTTTTTTCTCGGTATAAACAGTATGATTTCGTGTTCTGTTTTGAGTCCTTATGTCGAACACTTGATTTCAACACCTAAATTTAAGTGTAAAACATTATTATGTCTCCTTTCACAAGGATATTTACTAGACTATAAAATTCATGATAATCTAAAGGGATTGCGTTTCCTCTATAGCATCATGATGAAGGGGGTCGTTTTCAATGGAATTTTTTCCACGCTCGTATTCGCATCGCACCTAAATGCAATATTTTCCCACAATAGTCACTTTCTAGACTAGTAACGACATGTGGTATTTCTTTTACGTATATGAATAAAAGTGTCATATGATAAAACCCGAAATTATTATATAATCAGTTTTTATCCAAAAAGTATTTATTCTGCTATTACCTCAATGCCATAATCATTACCTATTATAAATATATTCAATAATGCTCAGCAACATTTTATGGTGTGGTGGTAAATGCAACTTTACCAAACGCGATGTTACTCATATAAAAATGCATCTTCATGAAAACTTTCAAATATATATATATATATATATATATATATATATATATATATATATATATATATATGGCATTGCAACTGAGTTATATATTCAATTTAAAATATCATTATTTACAATAACTAGGACTAATTAATAAACAAAATCTTAAGTTTTTAGCATTCATTAATCGCATGATATTAGTTTCTGTACAAAGATATATCTACTTTAGGTTTTACAAAATACCTGTGATCGTTACTTCTAATAATAATAAGCCAAATCACAAGTACATATATATTACCTCCTCTTCCTATCAAATAACCGTAAAAATTGTAGATGTACTAGAAGAGATTTTGAAATGTTTTAATTTACACAAAAACTACAAGTGTAATCCTCTTATTTCAAATTATTTCTTAAGTAATTAAAATAACAAAATCGCTTATGGTATTTCACTTTACGATGAAAATAGTTTGTTACTCAAAATACAGTTTCTTAATTATTATTTGTCCGCGAACTATTACCGAAAACGCCAACTACAAGTTAAACAAATGTAACTTCCGTAACTATACGTTAAACAAACGTAACGTACATTAACTATACGTTAAAAAACGTAACGTACGTTAACTATACGTTGTCTAGATTTCTAGATATACGTCTATCACCAGGAGAAATGTGTAATATACACGTACTATGTCGGTGAGCCTTAAATGTCCTCCTGTAGTTGTGAATGAATCAAAGAAAAGATGCCGACTATTGTTTTATGACAAATAGTGCCTTACAGCGCCAACAGTGTTCTTTGAAAGGCCGGAAGCGGCAGCGTGACAAATGTTATATATTGCCTATATCCGGGTTGGGTCAATTGTTCAATGGGCCGTGCTACTACTCTATTCTGTTGGTGGTTCGGTGTTTACGCTTTCGAAATCAACCATTATAAGAGACACGAAGTAACATCCCGCTTCTAACTTTTTTATATATTTCACTTTAAAAATCTTTAAGTATACTTCCACTTATGAGATTTTTCATAACAGTTAAATTCCAACTACTATTAACAGTACGTGTATACAGAGTGGTAATCTTTAACCTATCCAGGTCCAGATGGCGGTGATTAGAAATTTATGCTTGGAATAACTCAAGTACAAGCATTTTCACGTTACAAGATTAACTTTGGAAAAAAAAAAAAAATATATATATAGTATATATATTATATAAATGTAAATAAAACATTGAATCGCAAAAAAGTACTTGCTCCGCCGGGATTCGAACACGGATCTCTCACTTGACGGGTGAATGTGCTACCATTACACCCACAGAGCCCTTACTTGTTACGATTCAATTATCTTGTATTTGGCTATTTCTTTCACATATTTGTTTAAATGACCAAACTAACATATGATCGAAAGATAAAATATCTGACAAATTACTTCTATTTACATTTATTTAAATTTGTATAAGTAGCAATAGCCTAATTTTTATTTCAACAAAATTTTGAATCGCAAAATTTTCTGTAAGTACAAGGTGGAGCAAAGTAGTACTTTTCGCGATTCAATGTTTTATTGAAATTAAATTATGTATATATATATATATATATATATATATATATATATATATACAAACTGTATTTATTTAAAGAAGAAATTTTATGTATGATTACGAAATATTTTTAAAACCATTCTTAGGCAGTTCATCTTATCATAAACTGATGGACAAGGGCACAATAGGAACAGGAGTGACGTAGTAGCTGCACAAATTCAACCTGTATATCATCTGCCCGGTCATGATCGGGTGTGCGTGCGTGTGAGGCCCACCGTAGTAATGCTTGTTTGTTGTTTGTCCCTTAATTGTCTTTTTATTGATTGTGTGTTACTTTTTTATTTTTTAAACTTTAACAAACACTACGTTCAACACTTTCAACTCTTTTTAATGTACCGATATACGAACTTTCGCCCTAAACATGTAGTGAGAACCTACAACTGTTCTACAAGACAAAGTACAATATTTGAATAGAATTTACTGTCTTAAACATTTTTTATACAATTAATTTACTTCTAAGTTTAGAAACTTGGTGGGACATTCTGGCACTCGAGGGTTCCCTCAACCTTACCTGAAGGATAGAGACTTGTTCGTGAAAATCTCATACGTTCTCTTAAATAAAATTAAGGTACATCATTATGTCCTTCAGAGCTCTTTTTCGGGCCTCTTTCATTTCTGATTTATATAGAGTTGATTGAGTTCAGTTATAAAACATGAAGAATAGATTCAATATGCTGACGCAGAGATCCTGATTTAAACTCAACTAGTCCATAAAGTGTAAACTCCTGCTTTCATCCGTCTGAACTAGTCCCTTCAGGACTTCAACGAGTTATAAAAGAAAGCATTCAAAACCAAGTATCGAAGTAAGCTTTTGCCTTCAAGAAAATTAACATAGGAACAACTCGCTATTTTTCTGGGCTATGTTCTGTTGGAGGACAACAGAAAAGTTCCCATTTCTTGATAGAAGAATAAACGATCGTTTTGACAATATATATGCAATAAGCGTCAGGAATGTACGCCTTGTGCCAAATTGCAAACCTCTACGGATTTTTTGCCTTAACTACTAATTAATGCCTACTTTAACAAAACATGCCGTTAATTGCAATAAAATGTGACGTGATTTTTCCAATTTACCGACTAATATTTCAATGTAACTGGTATTTAATATTGATTCAATGTTTTACGTTTGAATGTGAGTAAACGATTATGCAATGATAACAAATGAATAATAAATGGCGATTGCGGTACAATGTAAACTGGAAAAAATTTTATAAATAGTTTAATACTGATAGACACAGAGTTTGAAGGTTCACAACATTATCCGACTATTTTATAAGTACTATCTATGCAGCAATATTGTGCCTAACCTAAAAAATATTTTGCTGTCATAGAAAGCTATGTGCGAGGCTATTCGTACCCTCGACAATTCTACCCGTCCATAACGCTTGCGGTTGAGGACGAGCTACTTGACAACCATTGGACGACAGAGACTATCCTGTATAATTTCGCTCCATCTACCTACTGGAAAGAATACGTCAAGAACTACTGCTATCTGAGGACTATGCAGATCATGCGTGAATGGTATGTAACGTTAACGAAATTTTTCTGTTTGTAATTATAATGAGATAAAGTCATGTAACAACATGGATATTTAAATCTAGAGTAACAGGAGAAAATACCTACTAAGAGTAGGGTTCTTCTAAGGTTTCAGGTTCTTATGATTGTAAATCAAACATTACAGATATTATAGTAGAAATTATAAAATTAAGAGGTATAATATACCTACTTAATATGAAAACGATAATTCAAATACTGTATGTTACTTCTTAGTTTTACAACTGCTCCATGAAAATGTCCTCCTAAAATGAATAAAAGTAAAATAATCTACCTCATGATAAAATTGCATACAGTAATAATGTGAAAATAATCGATAACGATAACTGTGTTATTAAAAGTAGCAAATTTCGTAGTATTTACTTAGTAATTATTACATGGGATATTAATGCTCAACTTAAACTTAAATAAAACATATCATTTGCCTATAATATCAGGATAATTTAAAATTCTTATCAATTAATGAAAAAAAATTTCCCTTCTTACATCCAGGATTGACTTACAAGGCATTTCATGTTTTCGGTAGATAACAACAAGACAAGTTCAATGTTAAATAACAATCCAGTAAAATGAATAATGTAATTGTATACTAAAAATTTATAAAAAATACTGTTAGTTAAACTGAAAAAACTAAAACAAAGTGTATATTTTCAGGTCAAAGGAGATGATTTATTATAAATATCTTGATTGTGAGGATCCAGTTGATTTATCATTACCGGAGAAGAATCGATCAACTTTGCCTTCTTCAATGGCTGCACGGCTTCGTTTACATCCTTCTAAAAAGAACGAAGAAAATGGCAAGGAGAACTATCCTCCTAAGGCCAATGAAAAAGTAAAATCTGGATTCAAACGAAGGACAATTTTCAATCAGAAACAGCTGAGAGAACTAACCAGAGTATTTAGCACAAGCAAATATATCAGCGGCAAGCAGCGGCTTAGGCTGGCTCAGCAGCTGGGGGTCAGCGGAACCGTTGTTACTACCTGGTTCCATAACCAAAGGATGAAACTTAAAAAATTAAAAGATCTAAGTAAAAGGGACTAATTAAATAGTACTTAGCGATACGAAATATTTGTCATACTAAAATCCAACTTTAAAAAACATGATTTCGTATTGAAAATATATTTTATAATTTGGAAGTTCTTGTTTATTAAATTAATACCTTGTAATATTATTTATATGAATAAAGATAAATATTTAAGATTAAGAAGTTGGTGTTTTTACGATTAAAGGAGTTAACTTTGGATCTGAGTTAGAAACAGTTTTTAACACTTTCTAAGGCTGTAGAAATTTTTATCAGTTTTATCTTTATTGAATTTTTTCGATTCTCCTCCTTATTATATTTGATAAGAACCTCATGTTTTCCAGCAGCCAGTAGTAGGACAAGATAAGACTAAAAGTAGAACGAAATTAGATTTTAAAAGTTTTTCAAGCCATAACTTTTGTAATGGTATGATTTCTTATTAAAAATATACTATTAATACATTTTATCTGTCTCTAAATAAGTTTAAATCTTAATAGTAACTATTAATGTTTCTATTTTCTTGAAACACCAACGACTTTGTAATAAATAACAAACATTTGATAAAATAAAATATACCTTGCTTTAATTTAATCCCTTAGAATTTAAATTGGCTATGAATTTTGAGGATAGCATCTTGATATATTTTATTAGTGCTGCATAAAATAATTAAAGCGACAGGTACCTAACAATTTTTCCGCCTCAGTTAATTACACAGCCTTACACATTATTATTACTAGCCAAACAGATTCGATTGCATCTTATAAAGTTTTACCAACGCAGCATCATGACTTGACAATTAATACTGACTTTTTACATTAATACTAAAGGATGGAATTGTTGGCTCTTCCAATTTTTTTATACTTTCCCTTAACATGTAATCTGTGTTATTTAGTACATATTGAAATAACATCATACACGTGTTTAACGTATAAATTAAATATCCTTCCCATTGTGTAAATGCAAAGAGAGAATTTATTACTTATTTTTAAATTTGTTACTGAACACAATTAGATTCATATCGTAATAGTCAGCAATAAGTCTAATTAAAAGATTTTAAATTAAAATTCAATATTATTTTCAGAGATAATTTTCCACAACAAGAAATTTTCACTTTGAGGGAATTTCAATAACTGAAGCAGCAATAAATTATTTCAGTCAGTTTCGTTTGAACTTCCTTTTAATAAACCAATTACATATTAACGACGGCATAATGTCCTTAAAATCCTCTTTCCTTAAAATATCCTACCACTTAAAGAAAGTTCTTACATACAATGTTTTAAATTTTAGCTAAACACTTTTATTTTATCTAAATTTCATAAATTCACACAGTAAAGCTCATTAAAAAGTAATAATATAATAAACATTGGAAATGTTTAACAATTAATACACGTTAAATCCTTCGTTTGAAATTAAAAGATACATATGATATTTGAGTTTCCTAGAAAATACATTCTTTATGCGCTGCTGCTTATTTTGTTTTGTAAATTTAGAGATCGTATAACGTTTAAAATAATGTTAAGTCCATCCATCATGTAGTTTAAAATATTTGCATGGACAGGCAAAGATCTAATAACTAATAAGTACGTAATTGACAACTATCCACTTCAGTTTTATGTAAAAAAAATACTAAGGCCAGATTTTGAATAAAGCCTTATTACAAATAAGAGCAACTTTGTTTGTAAAATAACTGAGAGATGAAATTAACAATATGGGTGGCATCAGATTGGATAAACTATTTACAAAAACTTCGGTAATTTTAAACGGATTGAAAATAAAAAGTTACACACCCTAGTCTGAAATGACAAAGCCCAATTAGGTACAACCATTAGACAATTGGGTTGTTTTAACATAACTCTGCTGTTTGTAATTACACATAACATAATGTCACATAAGGTATTAATACTACAGTAGGGTGTTTTAAACGAGCTTATCATCATAGGAGTATGTTTATAATAATAAAACAATGTTATTATTTATTATTTGTCTAAACTTTTTTATTGACCATGGCTGGTGTGACATATTAGAAGGATTTACGACTTTACATTTTTTGTTATAGTTCAACTCATTTGTAAGAATAATTTAAATTCCAGTCCACGAACGTCATCCAGGTTCATAACCATATAGTGAATTCAAATAAATATCCGAGTTCCTATAATATTATGGTTAGGAGCTAAAGCTAATATGCATTGTATAATCGCCTAGCTTGCTTCCTCTCGAAACCAATAGAGGAATTTAACCAAAGAAATAAGAGAATCGTCAGCCACGCTAGTTTTGCTGGAAGCCAAAATTGGAGAGTATTAAAAGGATACACATTAAGAAACAATATTCTTTCTTCAGGTAATATTTTTTTTAGATAAGCGTTCTTAAACCAACAGCAATACTCGCAAATACATATTAAATCAGCATGAGCATGCCGTATATAGAAAGATAAATTTGATAATTCCAGCCTTTTTATCTAGATTTTGGTAACCAATATTATGTAGAAGCCTAGACTAAAAACTGGTAATAATAGTATGTTCATTTTATATTTAGCTGAATTGATATTTGTTATTATTAAGTTAGGGAATACAGGTTGTCTTTAAATATAACTTAATTTCATGCCACTCTATTCTTAACTACTTGCAAAGAAACTATTTAAAAACCACTCGATTACATAAATAAAGTTTATCAGCTGCAGTATTAGAGAGGTTAAAATAAAAGTAAAAAAAAAATATTAAAGGTGACTTGGTTTTGTGAGGCCCACAGTTCATTAAATTTAGTGATAGCCCCAATTCCCCCACTTTTAAAACTTTTGAATTATGGTTCCTAACATAAGATATTTACATTATGTTTACAAAATGGAGTATATCAACCAATAAAGTTTTACTTTTAGAATTCCCATAAAGTTACATTAATATATCACGGCACATGTAACATCATTTCGTTTAAGACTGTTCACAGATTCATAGTTTGTTTGACCTGTTATTGATAACAATTTATTTATAAAATCCAAAACGTAATCAAATATTTGGCCTTTTGTTTAGGACTAATGGCCACATTCATTTGAGTAATACTCCAATTATAAGTTAAATATTCTAGATATTTCTATATTACAACATCAGATGTTTAATGTATGTGTAAAATACAGGTCAGCCTTAGTTATCCAATAAAAATTTGAAAGAATCAAAAGAAAGATGCCGACTATTTGCTCAATGGAAAAGAATTACTACTGCACGACAGTGGTCTTTGAAAGGCCGGAAGCGGCAGCGTGACCGATCGTATATTGCCTATATCCGGGTTGGGCCATTATTGTTCAGTGAGCCGTACTACCAGTCTCTTCTGTTGATGGTCAGAGAGTTTGTGCTATACAGCTCACTCTACGATGTTATGAGAAATCAGAAAAAATATATTTTTTGCCATAACCAATAACTTTATAACAATCTCATAGATTAAGCTTTTAAGATATATGTGCAATATGATTGTAAGAACTAAATTGGGCCACTTTGAATTTTATGAGCATTACTTATCAATGGTGTTCTTGTGGATTTTCTAAAATGGTTATTCCATGAATCAAGTTGAGAGGTAGTTATAAAAGTGATAAAAATTTAAACATTAACCATTTAAAATTAAAACGTATATTGTGAAGTAAATAAAAAAAATCGTGCTAATGTTGAGTTTAGTTCACAACCCCATCTGTTTAGAGCATCGTCCTGACATGTGATAATATCACAGCCTGTTTTTTCTAAAATTTTGAGTACTCCTTGAGAGCGTAATCTAGATTAATAATGGGCTGATCATGTATAGGAACGTTTTTTTTAGTCCATAGTTCTCTTGGTATTAACTTAGTCTGCAGATTTAAGAGTCTGTGGCAGTGTCAGATTTAAAACAATGCTCTAAGAGAAAATTGAAGCGGATTTAAACTTAACATTCACATTACATAAAACCTTCCCACCATAACCACGTTTCATGTAGATATCTCGTTCGGTCTTTCGTGATGTGGATCGTGCCTATAATTCACATCTATTGCTTACAACAAGAAATATTCATCTAGAAAACGCTAATGTTTATAGGTAAATCAAAAAGGTGTTAGTTTAGAACTTTTATGTTGCAGACGTTTTTTATCTCTTCAGAATCCAGGAGTTAAGTCTGCTACAGAGTTTTAGTATATTAGACGCTGCAATAATAGGATGATGAAGTGGAACTAGTAACTCGTATATAAAAAACCCGACATAGTTATGTTGTGAATAAATCTTTTCTTGTATGTATATGATGGTAGTTAGTGATGGCAAATCATGGGATGAATAATATTTTTATTTAGTTCTAAAATTTCTGTATGTTGTGCTTTAAAGTGAACACTATGGTTATACTTATTTAAACTATAATTCATTTTTATTGAGATATTTATTCTTTTTATCTTTTATTTGCTTTATTACGGTATACTTATGAACACTTAATTCGATCGTCCTTGTTTAAACTTATGAGATGTCAAAAGATTAGCATACCGAAATATTTGAGGCCAAGTCCTCCTCAATAATACAACATTTTGACGAAAGATTGTCCTTACTGACGATGCAGTAGTCCTTTAAATTGGGAGTTCCACCGAAGGGAACTGACTCGTGCTATTGAATCATCTGATTCATGAGGATCCCACCCAGCGGTATCCGCGTTTGTGGACACATTTGATTTGACATTGTTCTTGATAAAATAAATGTTATTTGTTCTCCTAATAACTACTATAGATATAAAATAAAAACACGTTGTAAAAGAATGTAAACTGTTTTTTAAATATGTATTCATTAAAAACTTTGTTTAGTATATGTTGAAAATTATGAAAATAATTAAATTAATACATAATTAATACATTTATCGCCAATAGTTGATGTTCAAGAAGTTCTGATACTGCACACTGTAGGTTATAACCTAATAATAAACTGAATAATTAATTATTGTTGATCCCCAACGTGATTTAGTGATATACGATCATTATCTGGGTGAATAAAGTATACGGTTCTGTTTAAAAAAAGTTAAATTTTATTGATAGGCTGTGTAGATCCTGCTGTTGTATGTTGCTCATATTTATATCCCTTATACAAATATGATGTAATTATGCTATACATTACAGTATTATTTAATTTAAAATGTTCTGATTTGAAAAAACGAAAATAAAAAGTGATACGTAATATATTATATTGAATAACACATACGATGAATAACTGTACAATTTATTGAAAATATCTTTCGAAGGTATTGTTATTGTTTGCAATTATGTACTTTTAATTTTAAAACCAGACAAAAAATACAAAGTAAAAAGAACTGCAATATGGTAATCTTAGAAACTATTCTTGGCTCAATGTGTGAAGTTAGTTAAAGGTTTAATGTTTAGTTAGAAGTGGTTATAAATTCTCTCATCTCTGTAATTAAAAAAATCTCTCTCATATTGCCTTTCTAAGCGAGTATCATATATTTTATATCGTAACGTTCCAATCTGAATAAAATAATACTTCGAGAATATTTTTGGAACGTCAGGTATAACTGATTTCAAGTTAAAATAAAAATCCAATAAAAAAACTGTCTAAGAGTAAAAGCAACACATCCTGAAAAAACGTTCTTGAAATTCACAGAATTTAATCTGTGTTCGTTGGCCACTTTTCGTTATAAATATACTTGAGTAGAGATAGTTCTTCTTTACTCAGGTTATTTGAAAGTGGAATTAATTGTAATATAGCACATTGTTCCAAACGCTTTTATGTAAAATATACAAATTTGAAGTTATAATTTTTAAATAAATTATATTTGCTTTTAATTTTCGTTTTGATAACATATATTTTATATAATAAAAAATTATATCACTATTCCTACCAATTAAGTAACCAGTTAAGTAACATTTGTTATAAAAATTATCAAGGTAAAATTAAAATTCCTTACTATATTTTGGTTTAACATCCTTCTTACATTTAATGATTCTTTTCAGAATTATAAGGTCAATCATAGAAGATTTGATAAAATAACTATTATTTTAAGGCTTTGCTGTCATTCAAATCAAGTTTCAATTACCTTACTCCTAAATTGCTCGTAAAATAAAATGTACATGATTGTATACGAATGATAGATTTTTGAATAAATATGATAATAAAATTTAAGTCAACTTTAAGCACATTTTTATTTTGTATAAACTAGGATCACAACCACAAGTATTCAACATGGAAATAAACCCCAATTTACGCTTGATTTGTTTGCAACGTTTCTTTCCTTTGGACCATTGTCACTTGTATCTTTGCACCGTATGAAAGCCCCACAACAGCAATAAGACAACGCTGTCCAGTCAAATGCTATTTCATAATAAACTTTAGGTTAGAAGCTTTCTTACGGAAACTGGAAGAAAAACAATTATTTCTAAATATGTCTGACAAAGCACCACTAGAATTATGTCTAACGCGCGTATCAACTGATAAGGTATTTCATGTAACAGGCGACAACAACCTAAGTTGGTTATCTAACTGTATCCTTCTTGAGGTCTTCTAATTACCTGTATTGTGCAAGGAGGGAGGTTGAATATAATATGAAGTTGAGACATTTCCCGATTTCCTTTTTCGATTAAATGGTCCAGAATCCCACAATGTGAGTAATACGCTTTATTTAAAATGGTAAAATCCAAGAGTAGTAATGGGTGGCTCAATGGGGGTCGTTTTACGCCGTAAGAGATTATTCTTAAGAAAGAGAAACCACCTTTTTTTGGAAGGTAAATGAAATAAAAATCCTACCTCTGAAGTAAAGCTTAAACTTGAAGTCATGGTGGAAGGCTCATCATCAAATAGATTCCAAAGGTTTGATATTATTTACTAACGACAAAGTATCCTGTCTTAGATCACATCTCTAATTTGATATCCCTCAGCAATACTTATGTAAGACTATTTACTAATTTGTAACTTGTACTTACTAAATTAACCTAAACTCAAAATCCAGATGGGTATTCCCACCCCTTCAATATCATATTCGAGGGATCACAAGTCAAACTCACACTATTTGCAGTTGCAACACGATCTCCATAATAGGAATTTCGAATGGAATCTAGGTTTCCTTACCACTCTATTAAATTGTTATTAAGGTAATCGCGATCATGTTTATACAAAAAAGTATGTTTTTGAAATCAAATACAGCTAAACTAATTTAAAATCTTATTTTAAAAAGATGCAAAATCTCTATAAATCCCACCCGTGTTACGTTTGAAGAGATGAATAACAGAAGTTATGATAAAACACAAAATATAAGAACACTTTCCACAAAAAGCAGTAAATGTTTTTAATTATTTGGCGTTCTCAGAATTCTTCTCATCAGTCACTTTGTTACATATTTAAATGTAATAACCAGAAAAACAAAACTCATGTAAGGTAGTACTTGAGTAAGTAATACAAAAGTAATAATATTTATATACTGATATACCTCCTGTCATTTCAGTAACTATTAATACTGTAACTGTATAACATTCTATATAAAACATTAAAGTAATATGGACTATTAATATACTGCTTTCTGTGCTTAAAGTTTTATATTTACGGTTAGAGATTTGAAATTATTAATTAAGATTATCGGTTATGTTCTTTTATTTCTTTTTTTTTGTAAAAATTTAACGATTTACATGTAATCGTTATAAAAAATAGTAAAAATCTATATAAAATCATATAAAAATCATATAAAAATAGTAAGTTCATGAATTGCACAACATAATTGCCTATATACTAAAACTATTTTCCTACTAATTTTAAATAATGAATTTTCTTATGCATAAGAACTACTTCAAAATCATTCTATTTAGTGTCAATATATTTTACAGGTTTTATTTCATACATAAAATAAAAATAAAATTAATTATTATTAATTATTTATTTCCAGTTTTTAATTACGAATAATTCTGTAATCAGATGTTATATACTCCTTTCCATGTAATCACGACCCACACTTTTTAACCGATTCTTTACTTTTATTTTATAAGCTGATGATGTATACGAAAAATACATCCTTCACAACATCTGGTAAACCTCAGTAGTATACTTTGGCCGTTCCTGGGACAACGCACCCGAGACCGGTTCTGGGACAAACCGTGTGAGACCGAATCTGGGACAGAATTTTTTAGAGAGCGACTAAGAGTGTGAGTACGGGTGGTCAGAACCGCGCCGCGCGAATCACCACGCATGTCATCGCTGTCCACGCCACCGCGCGCAGACACCACGCGTGTGTTTATTTACCACAATTGTGAGTATGTATGTGTTTGTGATTTACTGATCAGATCTAAATAGACGGTGTTGTTTTACATGGTTGTTCTGGAGCAGTTGGTTGTTTTGGTCTACAAGTGTGATTGTGATCTGTTGAATCTTTCGTAAACCGCTCCGAAGAGGTATGTAGTGTTTTTCTTGAGGTGATTGAGATATTTTGTAGCCGTGTGGTACATTAGGGGAAAAGGAGTAGAGGATTGCTGTCTCCAAATGTTTGTGAGAGTGAACATCATGATTGACAAGACTGTTGTTGACAATATTGCAGTGTATCTCGATGACATCAACGGCCTCTGAGATTCGGTGGATTCGATGCAATTACATTTTCATTTGAGTTTGAAGTAAGACGATTCTTTTTGTAAGTTTGTTGCATCCGATTTTTCAAAACCTAAGAGATCACTAACGGTTTTATTCCAAGTAGAATTTAATTGGAGAATTAATTGATATTTTGTCACCATCTTTAAAGATCTTAAAATCGTTAGAATTTACACTAAGATTCAACGATTGTATGTAATCTCTGAAACTCTTTTCAAGTTTTTCAATGGTTCAGTAACCGCATTGAAGTATCAGTGGTTTCGGAATGAAATGTATTTTCCGAAAAATAGGACTTTTTCATGTTGCAACAAGTTGTATATGTTGTTCTCAGAGTAAAAAATCCAACAAGAGCCATATAATACTCTGCGTTTGGGATCCAAGTGGATGGGGTGTTCTAGATGGAGAGTCAGTACAGACTCAGTTCCAGTTAGTTTGAGTAATGGCATGATTGCAGTTTTTTTATATACTTATAATTCAATACAAGTTTTAGATGAAGTTGCTACCATCATGGAAGTCTTCAAAACCTCTTTCCATATATTTTTTATTTCGTTGTTGAATTTTTTCTGCATGATGTATATCTTGCCTTCTAATTCACTCAATTGAACTTTGACAACCACATCATATGGCTCCAACTGCTTTGCTCTCTTGACCAATTTCTCTGGTGGTTTTTCAGTAGGAAGCTGCCCCATATCTTTTCACCATTTACGGTACTAGTGGGGACAATCTCGATCGCATTTATTATTTTTTCCGATTTTACCAAATGCGATTCCAATAATTTCTTGACTTCGGATAAATCTTGTGAGACTTTTGATACATCACTTGCAAAGCTCAATTATCTCGTCAGGAGAAGGGTCTGAATTGGGTTGAGTTGGTATTGATCCAATTTTCAATTTCGTCTCCAAATCTGTTGAAAATAAAACCACGGTTTCCATGCATTTTTATTGTTTCTTATACTACGAAGAATATGTTCCCAGTCCTCACCAGCTGAATCTCGTCGTAGAACCTCCAGGCACAGATGTCCACAGATAGGAGGATCGTCCAAACCCCTGAATACGCTCTGAGTTATAAACCAACCCTTTTGGCCCCAAGTACCTGACTACTTCTTATTGGGAGGATTGACATCGCCATATGAATCAAAATAGAATTTCTTTTCACCACGTTTCACATAACACGTCCAGTGAGTACCACCAGATGAAAGGTCACCAAAGATTTACAATACCACGTTCGATATTTGTAGGTTTGTCTGGAAGTAACTGTCACATGAAAACACCTCTAAACTCATTAATGTTTAAATATACCTGCTAATTTTTCTATTTCACCAAGAGACAGCGGGAAGATCTCTTTTTTTTATTCACAGACAACAATGCATCAACCTTCCGACCAATACGTCGTTTCAAACCCTCTACCCGTAGGATCTTTTTTCAATAATGGTGTCTAACTCCTCATCGACTAAACTCTTTAACCAAGGTATAAATTTTTCTCTCAGTAAAGGAGCCACCTTTCTTCTTATTAATGGAGAGATGAAACGTTTACCTCCAGGAACTGGACGAATCCACCATTTCCATAATTTCCTTCCAAAAACCCTCCTTGTTTATTAGATACGAGTTGGTTGTAACTTAGAAGCAATTGTAAACCTTTTTTGTTCTTAACGGCTCTAGAAACGGCTTTGTGTTGCTCTCCAGAAAGAAGTATACGATCACTTCCGTGAGACAGCTGTTCATTAGATAATCTGATTACTGTAGGTTTCCGTCTTTTGTACGCTGTACGAAGCTTACGTTTTTGAGCTTCGGATAGCCCGAACTGTATAATTATGCTGACTTTCCATTCTATACGCTTTCTTATATACAAAAACACTTACATGAAAACAATAATTGCCGCCTACTAATGAAAAAAAAAACATTTTTATTTTACTTTTTTTTGTTTTTTGTTGTTTTTTTTATTTGTTTTTACAGGAATTTGATTATGTTTCGAGTAATGTCATATGAGAAATGTGCCTCAGATACAACGACAACATATGCTGTGGTGCCGCTGCTCCCCTGTGGAGATGCAATAGCTTTTACAAAATCTAATTCAATCTGAATGTCACTTCGTGATACTGTCTGTTGTTGGTTGATGTAGATGTGTGTCAATTACAACCAAAGGTGAGTTATCAATAAATTCTTTCAGGTTTACTAACACGTTATTGTCTCCGAAGTTTATTTTTCGGAACCCTAGGTACTGATCGTTACATGATCCTGTATATACCATAAGTAATATCAAAATTCTGCAATTCCTGAAGGTACCTTTCTCCATTAATTTTCACAGACACATTTTTGATGTTGCAGCTGTCAAATCTACTAGGATCTTTTGCCTGGGTGTTTGTTCTGTTTGTGTGAAGTGCGATTATAACAAATCTAGGATTGTACACATTTCTGTAAACACTTGTAATATCGAAGCTGAACGATGAACCGAACACCCCTCTTTTGTCGATGCATTGCCATTGAAAGAAGTTGTAGACTAAAGCATCTCTTTGTCACTCAGATGTTTCAAACCATCAATTAACTGGATTTTGGATAGTGCTGGTATAATCGACTATGGGGACTCGTAACACAAACGACTCTATCACAATTTTTTCCATCACCCAAGGATCCGTTGCTGTGGACCCTGCCCCTTTCCAGTGAAACAACGCATCATTATCTTCATTCCTAGTAAATGTGATTTCAAAACCTCCCTTGTACATCGGGTAACGTAGGTGGTCAAAGAACCCTAATCCTAAATGCCCAAGTGTACCGAGTGCCTCAAACTTCCCACCTCCTGTAAACGATGATGAGAAACCACTACTTGAGAGTGTTTGTTTTTCAGTGTTACTGTAACTAACAATCCCCTTTATAGTGCTGGTGATGCCGGGGAGTTCTACTGTGTCGATCAATGTATTGTGTTTCCTCAGCTCTATTCTTGAAAACAAGAAAGCCGCGAAGTTGTCTACCAGTTTGACGGTAGAGTTAGTTTTGATAATCAGATCCATCAGATTTTTGCACATACTTTCCTTGAATGTGGTACATTATGCGTGAATCATAAAATGCGTCTCCATGATCCAGTTTTGAATGTTGTATTGTTGTTGGGTGCATTGAAGTTGAGCTCTAGAAACTGCATTGCAGTTCTATACTCACTTCTTGCTATACCGCTCGAAAATTCAATATACAGTTTCTCCATCACTGGTTTTACCACTGATCACTGTTCTAATATATCCTCTCTTATATATAGGGTAAAAAATATTTGCTCTCATTGCTTTATATATCTGATGGGTAGATACATCCTGAAGTTCCTAACCCCATACCGAGTTTATGTTTCAACCACATTCCTCCTGTTGTTGCTAGGCCGACCATACGCTCATTCAAGTCAGCATCATCTGAGGTAACCCTCTCCCAAGCTTTCTTTTGTAATATTTTGTCCGCCTCCCACCTGTCTTCTGTGTTTTTATGATCCCTATACCATATATCATGCTTCTTACAAGCTTCATCGAGGGGGTTAATTCCCTTATCTCCCTACCAAGTCTCTTGTCAAGCTGGGTGCCGGGTCCACAGTAGTTGTACGTATCAAGATTCCAGTTCTTGGGCGCATGTAACTCGAATGGTAACTTGTTAATGATGTCGTTCAAAAGCCCTTTACCTTCTATAACATGTTCAGGCAAAACAGACAAACATCTGACTAGGTACTTCAACCCTTTAGGTGTAGCAATTAGGATCTTCCATTTCATCGTGAAGGAAATCAACCACAGACAGTTTTTCATTATGAAAGTTGTTGTTTCCAGCTTCTTCCTGCGCTTGAATGTAGTGTAACCTGTCAATGAGGTCTTTGAAGTTCTTTATGTACTTATATTCGACCGGACTTTCATTGTAAACCTTTAACCCTGAACCAATTGTTGCCTCTTTTCCATTCACCAACTTCATCCCAAATAGGTTTTATCATATGTTTCCACTTTAGTCCTTGACTTGATTTGGGACGATTACTTTTTGGGATTGTTTCTTTGGAAAAGCGAGTTTGGTCCTCACGAACATGTCCTTGTAAGAGTTCCAATCTTCATCGGTGTACAGATCCTTCTCTACTATATTGTTTTTCGTTAACAATCTCCAAAGACCCTCAGTCCCTTTGTATTTCTTTTGAGAGCTGACTAATATAATGTCATCATAATCAAATTGTAATCGGTTCGGAACCGATCATCGGCTGCTCTAGATTTTCATCGTACCAAATACCAAACTGTTTGTCGTTGGATTTTGGAAGGTATCGGGCTCCTAGAGAACCAAGTGTTACTACATTAGAATCCATCAACTGTTTCATCGATTGCTCTTGAGGTTGTAACTTCTGGCTCATCATCGTAATCTACATCCTCAAACGTTCGACGATCTGATGCTTGAGGTTGAAATCTTACCAACTGTTTCATACGGTTTTGACTACGTATCTTTTGTGTTTCCAATTCTCTATGTTGTTGTTCCCTAATGGCTCTGGTGATTGGTTCGTACTTTTTCTCATTTTCACGAACATCTTCTAACTCTTTAAAATGGGTCTGAGCAAACTCACTTTGTAATTTCCGGTTTAACTCATCCAACTTTCTAGCTTTAGAAACAGTGAGCGGTCGATCATGTGTTATTGATATGTTGGCAACGTCTCATTAGCATTTGATGATATAGTATTTATTGTTTGAGAAGGTTTTTAATTCATCCTGTTCAGCACGTTTGAACTTTGCAGCCAAGACAGTCTGAATTTTTTCAAGTCGCCTTGCTTCTTTTGCATCTAGTTTATTCGCCATGTTGTATAACTTATAGTAATAGACAACAGCGTTATTCTTCAAATCTTTTTCAAGTCACGTTTACATGGAACGTCAAATTACGTTTATAAACGTCAAATTACGTTATACTTAACGTTAAATTACGTTTATGAACGTTAAAATGACGATTTATACTTAAACGTCCAAATTACGTTTATGAACGTTAAATAACGTTTACTACTTAAACGTCAAATAACGTTTATGAAACGTTAAATAACGTTTATTACGTAAAACGTCAAATTACGTTTATGAACGTAAAATAACGTTTATACTTAAACGTCAAATTACGTTATATTAACGTAAAATTCGTTTATGAAAGTTAAATTAACGTTTTATGAACGTTAAATTACGTTTATTACTTGAACGTTTTAATTACGTTTATGAACGTTAAAATTACGTTTATACTTAAACGTCAAATTTACGTTTATGAACGTTAAATAACGGTTTATACTTAAACGTCAAATTACGTTTATGAACGTTAAATAACGTTTATACGTAAACGTCAAATTACGTTTTATGAACGTTAAAATAACGTTTATACTTAAACGTCAAATAACCGTTTATGAACGTTAAATTTCGTTTTATATGACTTAAAAACGTTCCAAATTACGTTTGTATGAACGTTTAAATTTACGTTTATATACTTAAACGGTCAAATTTACGTTTATTGGAACGTTGTAAATAAAATTTTACCGTTTGATGAACGTTAAAAAATTTACGTTTATGAACTGTTAAATTTACGTATTATACTTAAACTGTCATCCAAATTACGTATTTATTTATGAACGTTAAATTACGTTTAATGAAAACGTTAAATTTACGGTTTATATGAACGTTAAAGTTAACGTTTTATGAAACGTTTTAAATTACGTTTATGAACAGTTAAATTACCGTTTATACTTTACAACGTCAAATTTACGTTTATGAACGTATAAATTACGTTTATTACTTAAACGTTCAAATTTTCGTTTTATGAACGAGTTAAATTACGTTTATGAAACGTCAAATTACGTTTAGGAACGTCAAATAATACGTATTATAAACTGGTACGTTTATTACAACGAAGTATTATATCTCAACACTTAGTTTACCTTTTTTTAAATTGCACGATATAATTTTTCCTTTCTTGTTGGTTCAGCTGTAGTATTAATAGATATGAATCCAATGAGGTGTTTTTCCCAACATCAAAACAGAGAGCCTCAAATTGGTTGAAAGTCCATTCAGAACCTACAAAATTCCTGGAACACACTCTTTGTATAGTAACATGTTCATGGAAACAGACACGAACAGATTAACATTGTATCGTAGACCTGTGCAATATCAACCCACCATAGCTCGTGACGTTCAGGTAGACACAAGAAATCCCATAATGACGTCCTCTAATGAAATAGTCTTTGATAATTAGTTGCTCAACGTAGGAGGCAGTCATCAAATACCACAAGTGAGTTTTGGTTGCAGTCATCGTGATAGAAATTGAGATCTTGACAGACGAATAGAAAAACGCTATTTTGTCTTCTATAAGTTTTTTTCTATCTACTGTATTGTATCACGCAGATCTACATATGCAGGTTGTTCTATTGAACGACTGAGAACACGTATAGATTCTTGAACGGAAACTCCATCTTTGTTGTAAAATGAAATGTCAATAACAATTTCGTTTTCACCACTGATCCTCATGACGTCCTACACTAAACAAACGATAACGGTCCTAGGTAAAACTGGGTCTTCGAATTTATCTTTTGCAATACACTTGAATTTCCATAGTATATCTCTTACTATATATTTACAATTTAACCGTATTTCCACATATTACCTACTAATGACCCCATGCAAGTGTTCGGATATTGTCATCCGATACGAAACGCTTGTGCGTCCTATGATGAAAAAGTAACACTTTATGGTGGTTCTAATCGCTGTAAGATTTGTGTGCTTGACTCCGAATTGTATACATCGTTATTGATAGTGCTCGATGTTACTAAACAAACAGTCTTTATAGGTTGCTAAATGAAATTTTCATTTTTCAACTACAGCTTTTTTCCCGCCCTAGACCTCATTTATGAAATGGTTTGGTGCCTCTAAATTGCTCGGCATACAACTGATCGTAGTCCAACAGAACTACTCGCATGAATTTTTTTTCCCCCGACATTAAGTTCATCTTTCATTTTAACCCCAGAACTTTTTTGTTTACGTTGGGAAGCTCATATTGGTTTGGGTTGGGGTAGTCCACTTGGTATCAAATTAATCCAATTTAAATGTTCATGCTTCATAGAAGAAGTTTTCGTATTTGATGTCATATTATCAGGGAATCAGTATCGGTGTACAACCATTTTTATATTATGATCCATACTTCTCTTTCATTACATGTAGTGGTAAATCATACATCAGTGTCTTATGATTATGACTAGGAAACTCATACCTACGAAAAATAGGTTTTATTTAAAACAAAAGTTTTTTCTTACTAAAAGTACAGCAACTAGGTTTTCTGTAAAATTGGTTTCGACTCAATAAAGTTCGGTTTTGCTAACCCATCTTTTCCCACTATTTTGGACTTAGGAGCCAAAACGAAATTTCCACATCGATTTCTCGATATTTTTCCATAGTTTTTTTTCCAAAAACTGAGTTGTTCCTACGTTTGAAAAATATCTGTTCTCAAATCATTTTTCGCCTTTGTTACGCTCCATGGTATTCAGATTAATGTACGGTTCAACCAAATTTGCTTTGACTGAAACTAAGAACTCTGTGAACATGTTTTAGTTTCATACCCAGAACACAAATAAAGCATTAAATTTTTTGTAAGTGTACGCATACTTTTCTTTGCTGTAGAGAGTTGTCAGATGCATTGCCATTTTTTCGATCCTGGTGGGACTCTAACGTTTCTGGAGCGAGAGGGTGTAGATCAGAGCGTAACGTCGTGAGTTCTTTCAGGATATTCCAAATCAACTTTCTAATAATAGCCTTTGGTGAATCGTCACTAACTTTCATACATCGATGTCTGTACTGCTCCACTGAAAGTTTGCATATGGTAAATTTTACAGACATTCCCGCACCCAACAGGTTGTTTGCATCCAAGTACATGAGGTTAGTTGTTTGGTTTTCGATTTGTCGTAGTCTTCATGTAAGGGATTGTTTTTGCCTTCGCTTAATCGGATGAGAACCCTGCGAGAAATACCACCACGAATACCTTTTCAACCAAGAGTACAATATCTATTGTCAGTCAATAGTGGACAGTTCGACTTTTTGTCATTTATTAGCATTGCGATCCAAGCCAACCCAGGTGCTGTGAAATACCATGCAGTATCTAAATTTGTAATGTATTGAAGACATACAACCCTGAAGTTTTCCATACACAGGCAAGCACAAGACATCGGTTTCGTTATATAGCATTGTATATTCTTTCATGTTCTGATGTTACAGGCGGGGTCCATACTATCTGCACCGCCCCCCCCCATTTGTGTGTAATCCTTCATTTTGTTTTTATGTGTATGTTTATACGAGGTCTAATTGTGAGTAAACTTCTTCTTGACTAGGGTAGTGATGTATCACTATATTTTTTATCTATACTAATCCATGTAGTCGAAAGGGATACACCTTCCTTTTTTCGTACAATAAATTGAGGCCTTACCATTTAATATGTTGAATGTGTTTGAATTGAGATCATAGTCAGATTCTTTTACCGCACCCTATCGAGACTTGTGTGACATGAACTTAGAATGAATCGAAGAATCGTAGTTCAATTCCACCTTCCACACTGACCTAAAGGAAAAGTTACCGCTCCTCGTTGATTGGGATATCATGATATGCTATTTTCGAACTTACCCAAACTCTTTAATGAATGGTGAGTGTCGTAACCTGGCTAAATTTATGAATGAAAACATGAAAAGAACCTAGGTTTTTTGAAATTGATGTTACACTTGTTGTGAGCTTGCACCTCTAAACAAAAACCCTCCAAAGTGGATATAGGTCTCTAACCACGATCTCACCAAGAAAATTTCCACAGATATGACACGTAGTAGTAAGAATCAAACATTTCCTGTTGCTCTTTGTCATCAACTGCATTGGGACTATATTGCTTCACCTCTTGTAAAGTTCATTAATACCTATCCGACACTCAATCAATGATTTTAACAAATACATGTGCAGCATCGTCTCCAAAGTATTTTTAAATCGGTGGTTTGGAAAAGCCGTCCTCCTGACACCCCATACATACAGAAGGAAAAAGGCATTAATGTTTCTGATATTGATATTGGAACACTGATGAATTACCATTACAATCCCACTTTAACGGATTGACATGTTGTAAATAGGAGCTAGACAGCAATCAAATCCTGGCGTAAAACACCAAAGGGCACTCCTCATTGAGCAAGTTGAAAATCTTTAAATCTAAAATACATTCCTGGCTCTGGTAGTTACCAATTTCACAGCATACTGTGTGTGTTAACAGACTTCTCTATGCTTGATGAGAAAAATCCTCTCTCGTAAAGTGTTTGCAAACACCTATTGCATATCCACATCTTATGTCCATATATCGTGAGAACTTGTGAACTAACCAAACGGGACAACAGATCTTTTATCCAGCAGTATGATGTTTGTTTTTTTCTCTGAAAAACAGTAGATTAAACATGTTTTTTTTTTCCATCTCGTTATCAGTATTCACAGCGGGAATATATCAAAACCTTGTCATCATAAAGCATAGACATTAACAGAAATTCCACTACGTCCTTTCAAACTTTGCTATATCATCAAGTTTCATGGCATTCGCAAGTTGCTAGTGCATGAAGCAGCTCTCGTTTGAGAAGGTTCGTAATTGGCTGATTCTATTCTGGATGAACCTTAACAGGATAAAAGCTGCCAGAGATATACCCACAACAAATAAATTTCTGATCTTCGTTTTTTTACATTAAATAACAGACCTTTTTTGGATAGAATTCTGTTTTGGTAAACCACATACTGGATCACGTTGAAAAGGAACGTATGCGGTTTGACTCTGATCCTCCAGTCTTTTCACACTTTTTGAGAAGAGTTGGACCATTGAAACCGTTTTGCCCAAACTCCACCATCTCAACCAACAATCTTAAGTTTTGCTGAGTTATAATAGTCAGACAAGACTGTCGAGTAAAGAATTTCAATTTTTCGTTTAAAGTTTCAGACTTGAGTCCACCTCCACATCCTTTTTATTATTTTTCTTGAATTCAGCATGATTAAACCATGTTTCCTTAAGAATTTTTTTCTTATTAACAGCTTCCTGAAGTTTTTTCAACAACGATTGGTTTTGCATAAAACAAGGAAACATTTTTATAGGATCTTTGATCCCACGAATTGTTCATAATCACATACGTTTTCAATCTACCCGTTGAATGCCGACTGGACTTCTGATATTTCATCAAGTAATGTCTGTGACTCCTCTGGAGTACGTTACCGGAACCAGATGAGGTGTTGAAGGTGGATTCTGTTTCGACAGAACAGTCTCTCTTCCATGGTAGGGCTAATCGAATTCTCACTATTAATGTACTAGTCGGTGTCCTCACTAATAATCTTTTTTCACACCTGTAGGAATCTTTTGTAGTCCCTAGTCGGTTTTCGTATCATCGCTTCAAGAGCTATATCGTTTGTATTGACCTTCGGTACTTGTTTGACTTCCCTTGGTCGTTTGGGTATTTCTTAACCACATGTTGATGTCCTGGAGTGGGTGCCGGCAGTCTTGGTGTCCTGTCTCGTAATGGGTAATAATTCACTCCTGTATCGAGGACTTCATGAAGTGCTGACAAACGGATATGGCGTTTTTTACGATTGTTTTGACGGATTCCAGTTGGATGACTCTATTGGTGTTTCACAAATCCAACACAAACTTTTACATTAGAGCTGGTTTTATTTCCATCTTTTTCATACGTCGTTATATGTCAGTACCATTCTGGTAAGTTGGCACATTTCTGAGATTTTATGGTGCCGAGCCATGTTGGAAACCGTTATTTTCCTTACTGCAATTTTGGACATGGTTCTTCTGGGTTTTATTTGAGCCCGTACATTCGGTCGGACTAAGCACGATGATGTTGGACCTCTCGGGGATATGTAGTGGTGAATGGTAACGGACTATATGGTATATGCAGTGAAAAGTCTGTGACTTAATCCGGAACTTCAAATGGAGGTGGACCAATATTGCTATACATTTATGATGAATCGGGGTTGTGTCATTTTACTGGTGGTTCAAACTTTGAGCGACAGCTGTAGATGGAACCAATTATAGCTCTAATATATGGAATCAGAAAACAGGATTGGTTCTAACATAGACAATCAAAATCAGCAATCGCGTCTTGTTCTTCAGGTCTGAGATTGAATAGGACTCTGCAATATAGACAATATCAAAATCACAATCACGTCCTTGATTCATCAGGTCTTGAGATTGAATAGGGACTCTGGCAACATAGACATATCAAAATCCGCAATCTCGTTCTGGAAATGCTTGTCACTCCACAGCATCAGCCGTAGTTTTTCCAACATAGAACATATCAAATCCGGAGTTTGTCTATCTAAAACGCGGACATGCTTTTTCTTTGTTTTTTTCTGGCGGGACATAGAGGAGTTCCTGACATTCAACACCTCACCTTGAACATATCTTGTTTCATCGAAGGAGGTTTTTCATTAAGTCCGTTGGGAAGAAGCTTAAGCTGGTGGATTTATGACGCTGACATCACTTCCTTGTTTTTTGTGTGGCGGCTAGGTAAGATGCAGTAACCTCCAGCTCCACAATTCGGACATTTCTTGACTGATGAATCTTTCGAAGACCGTCCCCGTAGCATAGAAATGCTGTTTTGCTTGCTAGCAGGAGAAAACGCCCAAAATATTATAGAGCTAGGCAACGTCTCTTACGTATGGGTGCGATTGACTGAAGGAAAAGGAAGAGGTATGGATGCACTTCTTATTTTTTTGGTGGCGGGATAGTTTAATGCCGTAACCTCTTCTCCTCAATTTCCGCACATTTCTTGACAAAGCATCTTCGAAGACCATCCGTCAGCATGAGAAAAGCTGTTTATGCTTGCTTAGCTGGAGAAAAACAACCATTATTATAGAGCTGGCTACTCTCTATATATAGTATGGGGCGATTGACGATCGGAAAAGGATGAGGTATGGATGGATGAGAATATGGAAAGATGAGTATGAAGAGGGTGGTGGTGTGGAATGAGTGGAAGGAAGGATAGAAGCATTATTTAATACATTTGACTCAGAACTAGGACATATTTTTTTGTAACTTTTTTTTCATAAAAACGATCCTATAATTTTCCTCACCAGACTGGTCTGCTATTATGTAGGTAACAGGGCAAGGTTTTTGTTGTGACGGCCACAAACCGAAAAATTTTCTCTTGTCCCAATTTCTGCGGTATTTTTTATTTCCAAATACATCTTTCTTTATAGTAATTTTCAAACACGGTCTCCAACCGCAAGTCTGGGTCTGAATACTAGACATCGTCCAGTTGTTTGCGTACATGTTTCTTAAAGTTTGTGTTCAGTTGCTTGAATTCCCTTCTGATGGGCTCAATTTTAAAGTGCTATGAAATTTACTGTTATAATGACGTAGAAAGCTGTGCCTGTAAATGTGAGCAACCCATCTCAAAGAGTTTTTAGTAATTTCAAAGTGCACACTTTTCATTTTTACATTGAGATTCTATGGAAACGCTTCATAATGGCAATCATTTTTTATCCTCATTTACAGTATGGGATAGAACTTTATTTGATTTTTGTGTTACAAACTCTCTAAATTCCTATTGAACAAATTCTCCGTCCTTATAATCCGTGTGAAGAAGATCGGGGGTTGTGACCAACCAATTTCGCTCTTCTCTTAATATTTTTACCAAAACGATTTAGTACATCCTTATATGTGAGCATTAGTTTATTTAAATGGTTCTGACCACGCAATATTTTGAAACGATCAATTACATTAAGTATGTATCTGAATCCATCATTTTCCTTTGAAAACCTAATCATTACAACAAGGTCTGCAGCCCACAAATCATCAATAACCAATGTTACAATTTTATCTCTTAGGGAATCGCTTAACCACAGGTTTATGAACCTCTAATCTTGAATGCAGGATTTCTATTTCCGACTTTTTCTGCTTCATTAATTCCTAATACTGTCACATACACTTACAGTATAAACCAACTAGTAATTTTATTAATAAGGTACGGTGTCTCCGCGCGGCTCGGCGGTGACTGGACAAGTGACGAGGCGGCGTACCGATTTGATGTATACTTATAGAAAGCAACACGCGGTGTCTCACACGGCGCGGTGGTGGTGACGGTTCAGCAGTCGCGCCCCGGCGCGGTGATGACGAGGCGCGTGCCGATTGCTTGGATGGTGACGGTTATTCATCAGTCGCGCGTGCGGTGCCTGACGAGGCGGCGTGCCGATGCTTGAATACTTACAGTAACAAAACGCGTGGGTGTCAGCGCCGGCGTGCGGGACAGCGATAGACATGCGTGTGATTCGCGGCGGGGCGCGGTTCTGAACTACCCGTACTCACACACTTAGTCGCTACGTTCTAAAAAATTGCGGTGCGGGAACAGCGATGACATGCGAGGTGATTTCGCGCTGGCGCGGTTCTGACCGACCCGTACTCACACTCTTATTCGCTCTCTAAAAAAATTCTGTCCAGATACGGTCTCAGCAACGGTTTTGTCCCAGAACCGGTCTCTTTTGCGGTATGTATCCCAGGAACGCCAAAGTATACTACTAACCTCTAAATAAATAATATGAGAAAAGTATAAAATGTATTTTGTTTTTGAAAAGGTTCTATTTAGAATATCTATTCCAGTCAGAGTGTTATTACCTGTTTTTTTTCCGTTTATGTGTTGTTGAAGTGTACGTGTTTGCCGAACTAAATTCTACTAGGATACCATGAGAGTGATTTGTAAAGACCCTCTATTGCGACCGAAGTTTGTAAGAAAGAACCAAAGAAACAATTCCTTTATAATTATATCAAATTATTATGTCCGTGTTCAAGGAGACAGTGAGATGATCTTACTAACCAGAATAAACATGAGTGTATAAAACATTATTGTTAATAATTTCTGTAATTTTTGTTTGTTATATATTTTTTGTATTTTGTAATTTGTTTCCTAATACTAAAATTTTGTGTTTTTTTTATTACAGTCTTTGAAGTTAAAAGGGTTTAAATAGACAATAAAATATTATGCAAATCTTGTGAATAATTAAAAACAATAGTCAGCCACGACAGTTAGGCACTAAATAGTCTCAATGGTAAATCCCTCGAGTGAATATGGTAATTAGTTAAAACCTAATATAAAGTTAATTATAGATGATTTGCCCTATAAAAGATTTTAATACAAAGGGATTAATTGCTCAATTAACATATAGCGTCACAGTTAATAGGCTATACACTTAATAGTCATAGAACCTAATTAGTTTTGCTTTGTCTACATTATTCACGTATTCATAAAACTTTGGTACAATCAACTCAAAGGAGACCTAATTAAGGTTCCTAAGGAATTTTTTCAAGTAAACATTAGTCAAAGGAAAAGTGATTCATGTGAATATTGAAATAATTCACAATAGAAATAAGCAAGTGTTTAATGAATAATAAGCAACACTATTAACCATAGTGGGAGAGTTAAATATCATACCTGCAACATACATGTGTGTTACAGTTTCCTGCAGTGTGTCTAAATAAATTACAAAGCTAAAGAACCTTTCTTGAAATTTGATTTTATCACTTATCAGATTAAATTCGATGATGGGCATTTATTCCGAAAGCATATTTACTGTAAATCGAGTTCATCACTAGAAGAAGAAAAAAGCTCAATGTCAAGCATCTGAAAAGCTTGACTTGAATTTATGTAAATATTCTCTAAGATAAGTGTGTATATTGCCATAGCGTCAGCAAATCCCACTACACAAGTGTTTACTTGCGGGTCGAACATTGAACTAATAGCTTTACATACACATAAAATTTACAATTTTAAATAAACTACATCTATTTAACATTGGTGAATGTATTCCATGAGTTTTTTGGCTGAGCGCTTAACAAACGAAGCTTTTCACTCAGGAAGGATTTCAATTTCGTTGCTGTCCCCCTGTATCTCTCTGCCTGCAAATAAATCAGCAGGAAAGATATGGACTGTAAACTTAAATTTCGCATTAAACTTAATTAGAGTAAAGAAACAAGGTCGATTATGAATGTAGTTCAATGTTCATTAGATTGATAAATGTCTATCAATATTGTCATAGTGAAGCTTATTCCTTGAAATACAGCCTGGTGTCCTCAAAATCTCATAATAAAGATGCAATATATATATTTATTCATTCAGGTATGGCTAAGCACATAATACTGTTGAATAGAACCTTTAATATCATACTAAGAACCAATTCATATATTCATTTTTGTCTTAAGAGTAATTTTATAGTACACATACTATGAAATTTTAAAATTATTAAGCTTGATTGATTAATTTACATATTAATACACTTTCAAGTGTTTTTGCCAGCAATAAAGTAACTGCACGAGTAGTGTATAACAATAGAAAACATTTAAATATCTGGAATCAAGGCTGTAACTACACATTTCTCTATGCATAAGTAATAACAGAAAAGAAATGGAAACTAATCCTTGAGGTATAACGAGCATCAGGAAAAGTTTAAAAACGAATCAGTGGCATTGAAATTTCATCTAACTCTAAAGAGAACGTTTTATAGACTTTCTTGTGTAGATTATTAAACTTCCCACAGTAAACTGTAAGGAAAATATACAATGATTTAAAATGTAAAACTTCACTATTATGTTTGTTCTGGTTCTAAACCAGACGATTTTTTAAATTTGCCTCCATGAGTCACTTGGACCATTACCCAGAAACAAGTGGAATAATACATGTAGCATTTATGACGATAGATGATGTAGAAAGAAAACTAGCTACACGGTTATATTTCTAAGTACATATAAGAGGTGTTCTTTCTGGAACCCCTGATGCAGACTAAAGAAATTTTACCCAAAGTAACAGTAAGGTAACCATTTAGTTTTACTTGAGCAAATAACAAACCCACAAATCAATTCCTTTCAGTTACTTCAGAATGGCTTTTACATACTC
>NW_025778965.1:0-28384 GCF_021130785.1 Homalodisca vitripennis | reverse complement strand
AAATTTTTTTTAATAAAAAAAATTGGCTGAATTTTTACTTAGCTTTTGTTTTTGTAAAATGTTGTCAAATCTGCTACGAATAAAGGATTTATCTCAATAAAATTTAATCAATTTAAAAACATTTTTACTAAAAACATACTGTACTTTAATAAAAAACTTTTCTACTAAATAAACAACATGAACTCACCAAGCTCTCTTCAGTTTTCTAGCATTTCAAAAACTTACAAAGAAAGACAATTTTAACGAGTTCAACGAATTACCAAAACATTTTAAAGAACAGTTGATACTTTCCTTAAATGATACAGAATTCAAAGAACTTGTAAAGTCTTTTGCAGAAAAAACGTCTAATGGAGTGTTTTACTATCGGCAAAAAACTAAAAAAGTAAGGGATTACATATTTAATATAATTACGAAAGATATTGAAAAGAAAGTAAAAAATAAACAAACAGAGAGTTTTTCATCATTTTTTATGACATTTTTCCCATATTATACGTTCTTTCAAGATAATCAAGACTTAATTGATGAATTTCTTAGGAATTTTTGTGAGTATCAAGATTTATCAACACAATTCATTTAAAGAGCATTATAGAATTTTTCTTATAGAATATAGCCACATTTTGTGTGAAACAAAAGGTATTACTGGTAGATAATATTCCATGTGATTCCTATGAAGAAAGACACCAACTATGGTTATCAAAACAGTACTATGACGTGGGGAGGGACTGCAAAGTTTTAGAGTTTAAGACTTTATTCTACAAAGTTTAATTGTTAATAATTTCTTTATCTTTTATAGTCTTCTTTCCAGTAACAATCAAGTGTAATTTTTCATTTTTGTTTAATTCTTTAATCTTTTTTTCATCCAAACACAGTCAAAAAATCTGTTTCGGCAAGTGTACTTTACAATCTTCCAACTCGGCAATTATTGTAAACCCGAAATTTATCTTTCATTTTCTCCAAATTCAAGATTCTATGTTTCTTCCTTTCTTCCAATTCATTTAACTTCTTATACTCTTTAAACTTACATTCTCCAATATCATTTAACTCCTTCAAATAGGTAAGAAAGGAGGGTTACTATACTACTTTTCAACTACTTTAAAAGAAATCACATTTTTTGCAAAAATTATTGCGAAAACTCTTAAATATAGCACATTTCCCCTGAAAACTTTGTGTTTTTTGTTTAAAATTTTAGGCAAAAGATTTCAACTACTTTTACTTTCTAGACATTTTTAAGTAAATTTAGAGCTTTTTAAGTAAATATTTTAGAAAAAAACAAAAATCCTAATTAAAAAATTTTTGCTATTTAAATGGAAGTTGAAAATAATAATCTTGCACTACTGGAAAATATTCTTTAACAGAACTCTTAGGAAATAAAATAAAACCAACTAACGAACGATTTGGACTATGGCTTTTAAACGAAAATTTACATAACGATAATCTAATTACAAATATTGGAGATATAAACTATACAGAAAGTGGGCAAAGAATGAGCAAATTTAGAAGAATTACAGAACCTTTTTGCGATAATATTATGATTGTTAATATAACAGATTCTACAGATTTAGAAGGACAATTGTTAAAAAAAGGATGCTTGCGGATCATTTAATAGTTATTTAAGAAGCAAATTTTCGAGATTTCCATTAGCAAAAACATGGTGTAAAAGCGAAATTGCCACAATTTTTAGATTCTAATACAATAACAATAAAAGGAGTTAAACAAATTATTACATAAAGATTTAAAAAACCATAACAAATAAATATAAAAAACCAGTTGCAATACCTTATAAAATTGAGTTAGCAGATGTAAAATTATTAACACTCTTGGAAGAATTACCAGAAATACTAGAACAATTAGCTATAGAACACTATTATTTGCTAGACTTAGACATAACACAAGATTTTGCTGGTATCTGTAATAAAACAAGAAATGACCGATTATTTAATAGAAAACTATAATTTTTTGTAAACAAGGAGAAATTAAAAATAACTCTAAAATTATTGTAGATAACGACAAAACTGTTGGAAAAAGATTGTTTAACTTGGTTAAGTTCTAATTCTAGGGTAAAAATATATAATAAATTTATCTGCCAAATAACGAGTCCAGGAATTAATAAACAATTAGGTAACCATATAGTAAATTTTGCAAATTGTCCCCGACAAAAGATTAAAAGAAACATTCTCTTGTGAGTTAGCAAAAAAATAATGGAATTACGAGATTAGAAGCAACTATTTACAATTATGTAAACGAAAAATGTCCAAACTGATAAAGAATTTGATCCGCTAGATGATTGTAATAAGCTTATTAAAACAAAGTAGAAGATATTTTAAGAATGCTCCATTTTATTCTGTATCTTTATCGAAAATGTGGACAAAATTAACGAAGGCATTAAAAAACAGTTGCTGTATAGTTTTTAACGATATTTTTACAATATGTTTATTGGGGAAATAAAAATACGAAAAAAAATTAACAGGATTACAGGATCAAATTACCAACAGATAAAGAAGAAAGAAGCAAGTTGATTACATACGTAATATCTGCATTTAGCCTTAATCTTTTACCAGTTTAACTTAATCTATGTAAAAGAAGACAAAGATGACAAAAATTTGGTAAAGATTAAACATAAATGCTATTTAAAAGAAGGCAAAACATACTTTTCTAAGTCTAATACATTATTTTCGACGATTCCAAAAGAGATCGATTTAGAAGAATTAGGACTAATAAACACCAAAAATGTTGTTCCACACATCTGTCGAAAGAGATTTAATATTACAAACAAATTATTTCCAAATACATTTAAGAAAATTGATCCAATAAATTCTATATTTTTAAAAAGTATTAAAAAAAGAGAACAAGGAATTGGAGGAAATAAATATGGAAACTAGGAAAAGAAACTATCTAGAAAACTTAAAAGAAGAACAGGAAAAATATAAAGATAGTTTGGAAAAAGATAAACAAATTAGAGAAATCGAAAACGAATTAGTTGATCAATTTTCGAAACAATGGAAGGATTTAAGTACTAAAGGACACTATAAAATCTCTGCATTTGTAGTTAATAGAAAGGACTAGATTTAGCTATGTTGGAGTTTTAGCAGAAAAAGACGGTAAAAAAGCTGTATATTTTGTTAAAGGACTTTTTAAAAAATAAGTTTTATCGAATTGTACAACAACAAGGAAAATTTAAAGGAAGAAGGATTTATTTTAATTCCATACAACGATCTAAATATAATTTACTATCCAATCGATAAACCAATTATGGAAATAAAAACAGACGGTTTAACTTCTTTTAATGGCAATACTTTCCTAAAATTGTTACAACTAAACGCTTTAGATCTTTTTTACAAAATAAGGAAGATATTATTTACAAAAGAAGAAGATAGAAATCAAGTACAAAATCTAAGAATGAATAAACATTCTTGGAACCATAAAAGTATAAGGATTGTAAAAGATTAGAAGATTTACAAGAAGGATTAGAATTAAAAATAACTGCTTTTATCTACAATAGTTTATAGAAAAACTGAAAGATATATCTTAAAATTCGAAAATGTAGAAGATTGTTATATTTCTAATTATTGGTTAGAAAAAGAAATAAAAGATAGAAAAATTGATCTAAATTACAAGTTAAAAATAAAGTTAGACAAGATCAAAACAACTCCTAAATAAAAATAAAGAAAGATTCGTATTTATTGGTATAAATGTATTAAAATTAAAAAAAAATGTTAAAAAGAATAGAAAGACGTGTTTAGAATTTTAAATGTTGTCTTAATCCACTACCATACTTTAGAACTTCTAAATCTGTATTTATAGAGTCTTCCTCCAGAAATATTTTGTAAATCGTTAGAATCTACATCAATTGTGCTGTTAACAACTTTTTTAATAATCTCTAATATTTTATCTTCGTCTTCTGTATCTAATGTAAAAGAATCTGATTCTGTATTGTTTAAAATATTTACAGAGCTTTTACTATTTTTAAACTGTATTTCTACGAGTTCTGGCTTATATTTTTCATCTAGAAGATTGTATAAACTTGCTCTTAAATTCTTAAAATCTGTCTCGGCATTTTGTATTAATTCTAAAATTTTATTATTCATTTCTTTCTTCTTCGATTTTATCTTTTTCGCTTTGTAATAATGTTAGTGCTCTATCCATTTATTAAGAAAAAAATTTGGAACGTGGAACTCACGTTCCACGTTCTACGTTCCACGTTCCGCGTTCCACGTTCCACGTTTCACGTTCTACGTTCACGTTCCACGTTCCGCGTTCCACGTTCCAAATTTTTTTCTTAATAAAATGGATAGAGCACTAACATTATTACAAAGCGAAAAAGATAAAAATCGAAGAAGAAAGAAATAATAAAATTTTAGAATTAATACAAAATGCCGACGAGACAGATTTTTAAGAATTTAAGAGCAAGTTTATACAATCTTCTAGATGAAAAATATAAGCCAGAACTCGTAGAAATACAGTTTAAAAATAGTAAAAGCTCTGTAAATATTTTTAAACAATACAGAATCAGATTCTTTTACATTAGATACAGAAGACGAAGATAAAATATTAGAGATTATTAAAAAAGTTGTTAACAGCACAATTGATGTAGATTCTAACGATTTTACAAAATATTTCTGGAGGAAGACTCTATAAATACAGATTTAGAATGTTCTAAGTATGGTAGTGGATTAAGACAACATTTAAAATTCTAAACACGTCCTTTCTATTCTTTTTAACATTTTTTTTAATTTTAATACATTTATCCAATAAATACGAATCTTTCTTTATTTTTATTAGGAGTTGTTTTGATCTTGTCTAACTTTATTTTTAACTTGTAATTTAGATCAATTTTTCTATCTTTTATTTCTTTTTCTAACCAATAATTAGAAATATAACAATCTTCTACATTTTCCGAATTTTAAGATATATCTTTCAGTTTTTCTATAAACTATTGTAGATAAAGCAGTTATTTTTAATTCTAATCCTTCTTGTAAATCTTCTAATCTTTTACAATCCTTTACTTTTATGGTTCCAAGAATGTTATTCATTCTTAGATTTTGTACTTGATTTCTATCTTCTTCTTTGTAAATAATATCTTCCTTATTTGTAAAAAGATCTAAAGCGTTTAGTGTAACAATTTTAGGAAAAGTATTGCCATTAAAAGAAGTTAAACCGTCTGTTTTTATTTCCATAATTGGTTTATCGATTGGATAGTAAATTATATTTAGATCGTTGTATGGAATTAAAAATAAATCCCTTCTTCCTTTAAATTTTCCTTGTTGTTGTACAATTCGATAAACTTATTTTTAAAAAGTCCTTTAACAAAATATACAGCTTTTTTACCGTCTTTTTCTGCTAAAAACTCCAACATAGCTAAATCTAGTCTTTCTATTTAACTACAAATGCAGAGATTTTATAGTGTCCTTTAGTACTTAAATCCTTCCATTGTTTCGAAAATTGATCAACTAATTCGTTTTCGATTTCTCTAATTTGTTTATCTTTTTCCAAACTATCTTTATATTTTTCCTGTTCTTCTTTTAAGTTTTTCTAGATAGTTTCTTTTCCTAGTTTCCATATTTATTTCCTCCAATTCTTGTTCTCTTTTTTTAATACTTTTTAAAAATATAGAATTTATTGGATCAATTTTCTTAAATGTATTTGGAAATAATTTGTTTGTAATATTAAATCTCTTTCGACAGATGTGTGGAAACAACATTTTTGGTGTTTATTAGTCCTAATTCTTCTAAATCGATCTCTTTTGGAATCGTCGAAAATAATGTATTAGACTTAGAAAAGTATGTTTTGCCTTCTTTTAAATAGCATTTATGTTTAATCTTTACCAAATTTTTTGTCATCTTTGTCTTCTTTTACATAGATTAAAGTTAACTGGTAAAAGATTAAGGCTAAATGCAGATATTACGTATGTAATCAACTTGCTTTCTTTCTTCTTTATCTGTTGGTAATTTGATCTGTAATCCTGTTAATTTTTTCGTATTTTTATTTCCCCAATAAACATATTGTAAAATATCGTTAAAAACTATACAGCAACTGTTTTTTTAATGCCTTCGTTAATTTTGTCCACATTTTCGATAAAGATACAGAATAAAATGGAGCATTCTTAAAATATCTTCTACTTTGTTTTAATAAGCTTATACAATCATCTAGCGGATCAAATTCTTTATCAGTTTGGACATTTTCGTTTTACATAATTGTAAATAGTTTGCTTCTAATCTCGTAATTCCATTATTTTTTGCTAACTCACAAGAGAATGTTTCTTTTAATCTTTTGTCGGGACAATTTGCAAAATTTACTATATGGTTACCTAATTGTTTTATTAATTCCTGGACTCGTTATTTGGCAGATAAATTTATTATATATTTTTACCCTAGAAATTAGAACTTAACCAAGTTAAACAATCTTTTCCAACAGTTTTGTCGTTTATCTACAATAATTTTAGAGTTATTTTTAATTTCTCCTTGTTTACAAAAAATTATAGTTTTTCTATTAAATAATCGGTCATTTCTTGTTTATTACAGATACCAGCAAAATCTTGTGTTATGTCTAAGTCTAGCAAATAATAGTGTTCTATAGCTAATTGTTCTAGTATTTCTGGTAATTCTTCCAAGAGTGTTAATAATTTTACATCTGCTAACTCAATTTTATAAGGTATTGCAAACTGGTTTTTTATATTTATTTGTTATGGTTTTTAAATCTTTATGTATAATTTGTTTAACTCCTTTTATTGTTTATTGTAATTTAGAATCTAAAAATTGTGGCAATTTCGCTTTTACACCATGTTTTGCTAATGGAAATCTTGAAAATTTGCTTCTTAAATAACTATTAAATGATCCGCAAGCATCTTTTTTTAAACAATTGTCCTTCTAAATCTGTAGAATCTGTTATTTTAACAATCATAATATTATCGCAAAAAGGTTCTGTAATTCTTCTAAATTTGCTCATTCTTTGCCCACTTTCTGTATAGTTTATATCTCCAATATTTGTAATTAGATTATCGTTATGTAAATTTTCGTTTAAAAGCCATAGTCCAAATCGTTCGTTAGTTGGTTTTATTTTATTTCCTAAGAGTTCTGTTAAAGAATATTTTCCAGTAGTGCAGATTTTATTTTCAACTTCCATTTAAATAGCAAAAATTTTTAATTAGGATTTTTGTTTTTTCTAAAATATTTACTTAAAAAGCTCTAAAATTTACTTAAAAATGTCTAGAAAGTAAAAGTAGTTGAAATCTTTTGCCTAAAATTTTAAACAAAAAACACAAAGTTTTCAGGGGAAATGTGCTATATTTAAGAGTTTTCGCAATAATTTTTGCAAAAAATGTGATTTCTTTTAAAGTAGTTGAAAAGTAGTATAGTAACCCTCCTTTCTTACCTATTTGAAAAACATTATTCTTACTGGTGATTTTTATTTGAATTTTATTAGAGAGATAATTTTTTTGCATTTCAAACTTGTTTTCGTCAAAGTTTAAATATTTATCTGATTGTTTGAATGTTTTCAGATAATTTTTAAGGGAATTTTTTATTTGAATCGAAAGTATAATATCCTTTGTTTTAAACCATAGTAATTTTGTTATGTTCTTCTCACTAAATCCTATGCAATAAGGAGAACTTTCACTAATATTTATTACAAAATTGTCAGAATAAAATCCGCTTAAACCGATAAAATAATTTGATTTCTTCCTCTAAATGAATAGGATGTTATAAGTTTAAAACTAATTAGAGCTTTTCTGAAGTCAACTTGAACAGCTTCATTTTTCGCAAGCGTTGCTTCAAGATGAAAATCTTCTATTTAAATGGAGAAATTTTTAAAGCAAAAAGATCAGATAAAACTTCAAACGTTTGAAGAAAATAAGAAAGATCAACCAATCAGATTGTTAATTGTTGGTTCAAGTGGATGTGGAAAAAACAACTTTATTATTGAATTTTATCTACAATAGGTTGATTCCTTATTCCAATTTGTATGTTTTTAGTAATATCTTTAGAACAAGACGCCTATAAAAAATTACAAGAAAGATTTGAAAAATAATTGAGAAAAACTTAAACAAAAAAATATCATATTTTTATAATGCTTCTGAGGACATAGTTCCATTAAGCGAAATTGTAAACCCAATTCGTTAAATCGTTTTTGATGATTGTTATTTTGGAAAATCAGGACGTTTATTAAGGAATATTTCGTAATGTCTCGTCACAAAAAACATTATCTTGTATCTATCTTTCCCAATGCTTTTCAAAGGTTGATAAACAAGTTATTAGAAATAATTTGAATATGTTGTGTGTTTTTAAGCAAGATGATCACTATTCGAGAAAGATTTATAACAATTATGTGGGATCTGATATGAGTTTTAACCACTTTAATGAATTGTGTGATAAAATTTGGAAAGAAGACTACGGATTTTTAACAATTAATCCTAACTTTGAAGCCTAAAAATGGTAAATATTTGAATAAATTTTCTAATATAAATGCTGCTCAGTGGTCTCGATAAAATATTTGTTACAATTATTTTTACATTATCTTTACTTTTTATTTACATTATGAAAACAACTGAAAAAACGGTAAATCTGTTTCACGTTCCACGTTCACGTTCATGTTTCACGGTCATGTTTCACGTTCATGTTTCACGTTCGTGTTTACGTTTTACGTTCATGTTTTACGTTCGTGTTTATGTTTCACGTTCGTGTTTCACGTTCCACGTTCACGTTTTTACGTTTCCACGTTCACGTTTTTTACGTTCCACGTTTCACGTTTTTACGTTCCACGTTTCAAAATTTTCCTAAATAAATGGCGAACGTAACTTCAGAAGAAGCAAAAAAACTTGATCAAATCGAAAAGAAATTAATCAAAGAATTTAAAGAAACAGATTCGAATTGATGAAAAAGAACAAGAATTTATTCAAAAAATCAATCAACCTGTAACTTCTGCAATAAAAAACGTTGAGGGGCAAAATTGAAAATGTTTTAATCGATAATCAAAATTTGATGAATTTGGTTCCAGTCTTGTAGGACAATTTGCCGATATTTCAATTCCAGAATCTGAGTTTGAATTGCCAAAATTACCATCTTCAACACCATTTAGACCTCGAATCATTGAAGACTCTACCATAGTTGAACCAATAAGTCCTGGAACAACGGATATAATAATTGGTGAAATTGGTAAAAAATTTCTTCCTAGAGCAAAGGATGATAAATTTGGTTTGTATTGGGACAGAAAAAAGAAAAGTTTTATGATTGGAAATTTGCCCGTGAATTTTTGAGCATAATGATATCATTATTAATGAAAAAACATATGAAGGAACTCAAGGTTTATGGAGATTATTAACAGGCACTGATGTTTCCAAAAGACGGTTTATTATTCTGAAGAAGACTTGAAAAAGTATACTGAAATTTTATGGAAATCTGATTCAATTTACAAAAAATAATGATCCATCAACTGAAGAAACCAAAGTCAAGTAAAGGTAAAAAATATCTTCAATTTGATTAAACCAATTTGGGAAAAAAAGAATCGAAGGATCAGGTGTGAGAAAATACAGTGATAATAAGATTGAATACAGATATATCGACGATTTGACAAAACTCGATGGAATTATTAATTATATTTATGCTCAAGAAAAGGCTGGAAACAACAAATTTTTTGAACGAAAAGAAAGCGATTAAAGATTTTATTTCGAACAAACTTGATGAAATGATTGAAAAACCTGATGGAATTAAATATTTAAAACGAGTTTTTGCCGGCAAATAAGTTCATCTATGATTGAGGGTAGTGGACTTTTTGAATGATTTTATCAACAATTTACCTTTTGAATTACACGTACCAACTTATCAGTATCTGGGGCCTGGCACAAAAAACTCGAAAAAAGACTAAAAAGAGGAGATCCTGGTATAAATAAATTAGATCAAGCTGCTATGGAACACGATATTTTTTTATGCAAAACATAGAGACACAAATTCCAGACATATCGCAGATAAAGTTTTGCAAGATAAGGCAATGGATAGATTTTTATCAAAAGATGCTAGTTTAGGTGAAAGATTTGTTGCGCTTCCAACAGCTGGAGCAATGTTTTTGAAGAGAAAACTAGGAATGGGAATCGAAGAGAACTTGAAATTTTAAACTATATAAATGGAGGTGAATGTAAATTTCAGCAAAAATCAGAAAGAAAAAATAAAATCCGCTTTTTAAAGAAGAAAATACCCGTTAGTATTCAATTTAAAATAGATCAACTAAAAAATGGCGAAGATAAGATATTTTTAACAAATAGACAATACAATAAACTCGAAAAACATAAGAAAAACAATAAAGGAACCAGAATAGAATTTTCTTATAATCAGTTGAAAGAACTTAAAAATGGTGGGACTTTTGAAAGATTTATTAGATTTTGGAGAAAATATTCCAGTTGTTAAAAATGTTGTTCCTTATGTTTCGTAAAGCTGCTCCAATCGTTAAAAAGGGATGTGATTCCTATTGTTCGAAACATTTTAAATTGGTTAGATAAAGAGTTGGAAGATGTTTACAGGATCTGGATTAGATGAAAAAAACTTTGAATTACGTGAAATCAAATATTGAAAAAAAAATTTAAACCTTTAACATTCGGGGAATTGGAAGAAATCTGCAAAAATATTAAAACCATTTTAGAGGGAATCTTCATGAGAGATACATTACCTGAAAAAGTTAAGAAATTTTGAATGTGGAATTGTGAATTTAGACTCGATTATGGGAAGTGGGAACGCATTTGGATTTGTTATTATAAAAATGATAAGAATGCATGTTATTTTGATTCGTATGGAAGAATTGAGGACAAACCACCTATAGAATTGATTAAATATTTGAAAAAATCAAGCGTCTACTACAATGATTCTCAGATTCAAGGACTATAAAGATCCCCCAATTTGTGGTCATTTATGTGTTTTTGTTTTGAATGAACTGAGTACTGGTAAAGATTTTAAAGAAGTTGTTAACAAATTATTGCTTAATAAATATGGATTCACAAAATATTTTTGACGTATTTGGAACACAAATTATTCAAAATGTAGATAATAGTTTGAATTTTGATAGTTTGAGAAATGAGTTTGATAACAAGTTAGAAAATGTATTACAAAACCTTCCAGATTCAGATATGTTTGCTGTCGAGATTGAAGATTTTAAAGCAGAATATGATAACAAACTTGCAAATTTCATGAGTTCAAATGAAGTTGCTGATAAAATAAAAACATTGGAAAAAGAAGTTGATGATGGTGTAAAAAAAATTATTTACCAATTTAATGTCTCATATCGAAAAAGCTGATGAAATTACTGAAGCGATCAAAGTTGAAAAGAATTATGTTAGTTTGGCTAATAAGAAAAGAATTGTCGGTGTTCGACCCGGTATTGACAAACATGATGTTGTTGTTAAAGAACAAATTTTTAAAACCTCTAAAATTATCAGAAAACATCGATTATTGTTGATTTACATGATCCGAATGTTAAAAATGCCTTAGATTTTAAAGGAAAAAGAATTAGCAGTGTTAGTAAAGGAATTAATCCATTTGATGTTTGTTTGTAATGATTCAATTAGAAGATCATATTAAAATGTTTAATGAACTAAAACAAAAATTACGAGAATCATAAACAGCATGTTAAAGATTTTACAACAGAAGTCTATGACAAGTTAGAAGCCAGAAATAGAAGATCAGTAGACGATGTTGGTGAATTACTTGATAAAGTAAATAAACTAGAAGAAAACTTTGATATATATAAAAATACTGTTAATGAAATAATTAGTGTAGCAGTTACAAAAATTCTGAAAAATTTTGATACAAGTTTTAATGAGAAAATAAACTTTTTTGAAGATTTTAGTACACGTTTCAATGAGAAAGTAACACATAATTAATGAATTACTTAAAAGAATAGATGATCGATACTCTTTATATCTCGATAAAGTTAAATAAACTAGAAGAAAACTTTAATAAATTTAAAGAAGATGTCGATAAAACTTTTGAAAACATCGACAACAGATTTAATGGAGTAGGTGGTTACGATGATTCAATTTAAATTTTTCTTTTGTAAATGGCGCTCATGATACTGTGTGAGGTGCAAAGAAAAAACTGAAACGAATGATATAAAATACTATGCAAACATCAATGGAGTTAAAAGAATTTCTGGAAAATGTGCTGAATGTAACGCTAAAAAGAGCCAATTTATGAAAACTTGATTTTGAAATTTTTTCTTAATAAATAGAGATGGCGGGACATTACAGTGCTTTCGATCTTTTTATAATGCAACACGAAAGAGATTTGAAAAAAGAACATTGGGATGATATTTCTCAAAAATATGAATTATCCGAAGATATGATGAGATTATACGTAAACAAATTGAATTGGTATAACATTGCTAAATATCAAACTTTATCATCAGAGTTCATTCAAGAAAATATACATTATCAATTAAAAGATCATATGTCTGTTCTTTGTCTCTATCAACACTTGAGTATAAAGTTTTTTGGATGAAAATAAAGATACAGTTGATTGGAATAATATTATAGATAGCGGTTACTATCCTGTGCAGATTTTTATTGAAATATTGCCGAAATCGCAAAAATTAAGGAAGAGAATCCTGAATATGACGAAGTAGATCATTAAAATGACTCTAATCTTTATAATTATTTTACTAAAATTTGTATCTTTTCTTATAAAAACGTACATTAGATCGATGAAAAAATGATATGTTTCTTATACATTATGTTTTAAAATTTCTAAATTTTCTCTTATTAAATGGCGGACTACAGAAAGTATGCTAGTGATATTGAAAGGGCGGAGTTTAAAAATTTCTATCCAATTAGTAAACAACATTTGAATGAACCGAATAAAAAGAACTGAGTTTAATATTGATTTTGGAGATAACTTTTGCTCGTCTAACTTCCAGTTTTATATTTCTGGAACTTTAACAAAACAAGATGGGTCAAGCATATCTTGGAACTGATAATGTTAGGTTAATCGATAATTTTATACCGTTTTTTATTTTCTAAGATTGAAGTAAGAAAACACAATAAATTGATAGAAGAAGTCGAAAACTGTGGCCAATTAAGCAAAAAGATGCTTGCGGATCATTTAATAGTTATTTAAGAAGCAAATTTTCAAGATTTCCATTAGCAAAACATGGTAGTAAAAGCGAATTTGCCACAATTTTTAGATTCTAATACAATAACAATAAAAGGAGTTAAACAAATTATACATAAAGATTTAAAAACCATAACAAATAATATATAAAAAACCAGTTGCAATACCTTATAAAATTGAGTTAGCAGATGTAAAATTATTAACACTCTTGGAAGAATTACCAGAAATACTAGAACAATTAGCTATAGAACACTATTATTTGCTAGACTTAGACATAACACAAGATTTTGCTGTATCTGTAATAAACAAGAAATGACCGATTATTTAATAGAAAACTATAATTTTTGTAAACAAGGAGAAATTAAAATAACTCTAAAATTATTGTAGATAACGACAAAACTGTTGGAAAAGATTGTTTAACTTGGTTAAGTTCTAATTCTAGGGTAAAAATATATAATAAATTTATCTGCCAAATAACGAGTCCAGTGGAATTAATAAACAATTAGGTAACCATATAGTAAATTTTGCAAATTGTCCCGACAAAAGATTAAAAGAAACATTCTCTTGTGAGTTAGCAAAAAATAATGGAATTATGAGATTAGAAGCAAACTATTTACAATTATGTAAACGAAAATGTCCAAACTGATAAAGAATTTGATCCGCTAGATGATTGTATAAGCTTATTAAAACAAAGTAGAAGATATTTTAAGAATGCTCCATTTTATTCTGTATCTTTATCCGAAAATGTGGACAAAATTAACGAAGCGCATTAAAAAACAGTTGCTGTATAGTTTTAAACGATATTTTACAATATGTTTATTGGGGAAATAAAAATACGAAAAAATTAACAGGATTACAGATCAAATTACCAACAGATAAAGAAGAAAGAAGCAAGTTGATTACATACGTAATATCTGCATTTAGCCTTAATCTTTTACAGTTAACTTAATCTATGTAAAAGAAGACAAAGATGACAAAAATTTGGTAAAGATTAAACATAAATGCTATTTAAAAGAAGGCAAAACATACTTTTCTAAGTCTAATACATTATTTTCGACGATTCCAAAAGAGATCGATTTAGAAGAATTAGGACTAATAAAACACCAAAAAATGTTGTTCCACACATCTGTCGAAAGAGATTTAATATTACAAACAAATTATTTCCAAATACATTTAAGAAAATTGATCCAATAAAATTCTATATTTTTAAAAAGTATTAAAAAAAGAGAACAAGAATTGGAGGAAATAAATATGGAAACTAGGAAAAGAAACTATCTAGAAAACTTAAAAGAAGAACAGGAAAAATATAAAGATAGTTTGGAAAAAGATAAACAAATTAGAGAAATCGAAAACGAATTAGTTGATCAATTTTCGAAACAATGGAAGGATTTAAGTACTAAAGGACACTATAAAATCTCTGCATTTGTAGTTAATAGAAAGACTAGATTTAGCTATGTTGGAGTTTTAGCAGAAAAAGACGGTAAAAAAGCTGTATATTTTGTTAAAGGACTTTTTAAAAATAAGTTTATCGAATTGTACAACAACAAGGAAAATTTAAAGGAAGAAGGATTTATTTTAATTCCATACAACGATATAAATATAATTTACTATCCAATCGATAAACCAATTATGGAAATAAAAACAGACGGTTTAACTTCTTTTAATGGCAATACTTTTCCTAAAATTGTTACACTAAACGCTTTAGATCTTTTTACAAATAAGGAAGATATTATTTACAAAGAAGAAGATAGAAATCAAGTTCAAAATCTAAGAATGAATAACATTCTTGGAACCATAAAAGTAAAGGATTGTAAGAGATTAGAAGATTTACAAGAAGGATTAGAATTAAAAATAACTGCTTTATTACAATAGTTTATAGAAAAACTGAAAGATATATCTTAAAAATTCGAAATGTAGAAGATTGTTATATTTCTAATTATTGGTTAGAAAAAGAAATAAAAGATAGAAAAATTGATCTAAATTACAAGTTAAAAATAAAGTTAGACAAGATCCAAAACAACTCCTAATAAAAATAAAGAAAGATTTCGTATTATATTGGATAAATGTATTAAAATTAAAAAAATGTTAAAAAGAATAGAAAGGACGTGTTTAGAATTTTAAATGTTGTCTTAATCCACTAGCATACTTAGAACTTCTAAATCTGTATTTATAGAGTCTTCCTCCAGAAATATTTTGTAAATCGTTAGAATCTACATCAATTGTGCTGTTAACAACTTTTTTAATAATCTCTAATATTTTATCTTCGTCTTCTGTATCTAATGTAAAAAGAATCTGATTCTGTATTGTTTAAAATATTTACAGAGCTTTTACTATTTTTAAAACTGTATTTCTACGAGTTCTGGCTTATATTTTTCATCTAGAAGATTGTTATAAACTTGCTCTTAAATTCTTAAAATCTGTCTCGGCATTTTGTATTAATTCTAAAATTTTATATATTTCTTTCTTCTTCGATTTTATCTTTTTCGCTTTGTAATAATGTTAGTGCTCTATCCATTTATTAAGAAAAAAAATTTGGAACGTGGAACGGCGGAACGTGGAACGTGAACGTAGAACGTGAACGTGGAACGTGGAACGCGCGGAAAACGTGGAACGTAGAACGTGGAACGTGAGTTCCACGTTCCAATTTTTTTTCTTAATAAAATAATTTGTTTAACTCCTTTTATTGTTATTGTATTAGAATCTAAAAATTGTGGCAATTTCGCTTTTACACCATGTTTTGCTAATGGAAATCTTGAAAATTTTGCTTCTTAAATAACTATTAGAAATGATCCGCAAGCATCTTTTTTTAACAATTGTCCTTCTAAATCTGTAGAATCTCGTTATTTTAACAATTCATAATATTATCGCAAAAAGGTTCTGTAATTCTTCTAAATTTGCTCATTCTTTGCCCACTTTCTGTATAGTTTATATCTCCAATATTTGTAATTAGATTATCGTTATGTAAATTTTCGTTTAAAAGCCATAGTCCAAATCGTTCGTTAGTTGGTTTTATTTTATTTCCTAAGAGTTCTGTTAAAGAATATTTTCCAGTAGTGCAGATTTTATTTACAACTTCCATTTAAATAGCAATTATTTTTAATTAGGATTTTTGTTTTTTCTAAAATATGTACTTAAAAAGCTCTAAATTTACTTAAAAATGTCTAGAAAGTAAAAGTAGTTGAAATCTTTTGCCTATAAAATTTTAAACAAAAAACACAAAGTTTTCAGGGGAAATGTGCTATATTTAAGAGTTTTCGCAATAATTTTTGCAAAAAAATGTGATTTCTTTTAAAGTAGTTGAAAAGTAGTATAGTAACCTCCTTTCTTACCTATTTGAAAACATTATTCTTACTGGTGATTTTATTTGAATTTTTTTAGAGAGATAATTTTTTTGCATTTCAAACTTGTTTTCGTCAAAGTTTAAATATTTATCTGATTGTTTGAATGTTTTCAGATAATTTTTAAGGGAATTTTTTATTTGATCGAAAGTATAATATCCTCTTGTTTAAACCACAGTATTTTGTTATGTTTTTCTCACTAAATCCTATGCAATAAGGAGAACTTTCACTAATATTTATTACAAAATTGTCAGAAGAAAATCCGCTTAAACCGATAAAATAATTTGATTCTTCCTCTAAATGAATAGGATGTTATAAGTTTAAAAACTAATTAGAGCTTTCTGAAGTCAACCTTGAACAGCTTCATTTTCGCAAAGCGTTGCTTCAAGGATGAAAATCTTCTATTTAAATGGAGAAGAAAATTTTTAAAGCAAAAAAGATCAGATAAAACTTCAAACGTTTGAAGAAAATAAGAAAGATCAACCAATCAGATTGATAATTGTTGGTTCAAGTGGATGTGGAAAAACAACTTTATTATTGAATTTTTATCTACAATAGGTTGATTCCTTATTCCAATTTGTATGTTTTTAGTAAATCTTTAGAAACAAGACGACTATAAAAAATTACAAGGAAAGATTTGAAAATATTGAGAAAAACTTAAACAAAAAAATATCATATTTTTATAATGCTTCTGAGGACATAGATCCATTAAGCGAATGTAAACCCAATTCGTTAATCGTTTTTGATGATTGTATTTTGGAAAATCAGGACGTTATTAAGGAATATTTCGTAATGTCTCGTCACAAAAACATATCTTGTATCTATCTTTCCCAATGCTTTTCAAAGGTTGATAAACAAGTTATTAGAAATAATTTGAATATGTTGTGTGTTTTTAAGCCAAGATGATCACTATTCGAGAAAGATTTATAACAATTATGTGGGATCTGATATGAGTTTTAACCACTTTAATGAATTGTGTGATAAAATTTGGAAAGAAGACTACGGATTTTTAACAATTAATCTAACTTTGAAGCTTAAAAATGGTAAATATTTGAATAAATTTTCTAATATTAAATGCTCGCTCAGTGGTCTCGATAAAATATTTGTTGTGACAATTATTTTTACATTATCTTTACTTTTTATTTACATTATGAAAACAACTGAAAAACGGTAAATCTGTTCACGTTCCCACGTTCACGTTCCATGTTTCACGGTCATGTTTCACGTTCGTGTTTACGTTTTACGTTTCATGTTTTACGTTCGTGTTTATGTTTCACGTTCGTGTTTCACGTTCCACGTTCACGTTTTTACGTTCCACGTTCACGTTTTTACGTTCCACGTTCACGTTTTTACGTTCCACGTTTCAAAATTTATCCTAAATAAAATGGCGAACGTAACTTCAGAAGAAGCAAAAAATACTTGATCAAATTCGAAAAAGAAATTAATCAAAGAATTTAAAGAACTGATTCGAATTGATGAAAAAGAACAAGAATTTATTCAAAAAATCAATCAACCTGTAACTTCTGCAATAAAAAACGTTGAGGGCAAAATTGAAAATGTTTTAATCGATAATCAAAATTTGATGAATTTGGTTCCAGTTGTAGGACAATTTGCCGATATTTCAATTCCAGAATCTGAGTTTGAATTTGCCAAAATTACCATCTTCAACACCATTTAGACCTCGAATCATTGAAGACTCTACCATAGTTGAACCAATAAGTCCTGGAACAACGGATATAATAATTGGTGAAATTGGTAAAAAATTTCTTCCCTAGAGCAAAGGATGATAAATTTGGTTTGTATTGGGACAGAAAAAAGAAAAGTTTTATGATTGGAAATTTGCCCGTGAATTTTGAGCATAATGATATCATTATTAATGAAAAAACATATGAAGGAACTCAAGGTTTATGGAGATTATTAACAGGCACTGATGTTCCAAAAGACGGTTTATATTCTGAAGAAGACTTGAAAAAGTAATACTGAAATTTTATGGAAATCTGATTCAATTTACAAAAATAATGATCCATCAACTAAGAAACCAAAGTCAAGTAAAGGTAAAAAATATCTCAATTTGATTAAAACCAATTTGTGAAAAAAGAATCGAAGGATCAGGTGTGAGAAAATACAGTGATAATAAGATTGAATACAGATATATCGACGATTTGACAAAACTCGATGGAATTATTAATTATATTTATGCTCAAGAAAAGGCTGGAAACAACAATTTTTTGAACGAAAAGAAAGCGATTAAAGATTTTATTTCGAACAAACTTGATGAAATGATTGAAAAACCTGAATGGAATTAAATATTTTAAAACGGAGTTTTGCCGGCAATAAGTTCATCTATGATTGAGGGTAGTGGACTTTTGAATGATTTTATCAACAATTTACCTTTTGAATTACACGTACCAACTTATCAGTATCTGGGGCCTGGCACAAAAACTCGAAAAAAGACTAAAAAGAGGAGATCCTGGTATAAATAAATTAGATCAAGCTGCTATGGAACACGATATTTTTTATGCAAAACATAGAGACACAAATTCCAGACATATCGCAGATAAAGTTTTGCAAGATAAGGCAATGATAGATTTTTATCAAAAGATGCTAGTTTTAGGTGAAAGATTTGTTGCGCTTCCAACAGCTGGAGCAATGTTTTTGAAGAGAAAACTAGGAATGGGAATCGAAGAGAAGCTTGAAATTTTAACTATATAAATGGAGGTGAATGTAAATTTCAGCAAAAATCAGAAAGAAAAAAAAAAATCCGCTTTTAAGAAGAAAATACCCGTTAGTATTCAATTTAAAATAGATCAACTAAAAAATGGCGAAGATAAGATATTTTTAACAAAATAGACAATACAATAAACTCGAAAAACATAAGAAAAACAATAAAGGAACCAGAATAGAATTTTCTTATAATCAGTTGAAAGAACTTAAAAATGGTGGACTTTTGAAAGATTTATTAGATTTTGGTGAGAGAAATATTCCAGTTGTTAAAAATGTTGTTCCTTATGTTTCGTAAAAGCTGCTCCAATCGTTTAAAAAGGATGTGATTCCTATTGTTCGAAAACATTTTAAATTGGTTAGATAAAGAGTTGGAAGATGTTACAGGATCTGGATTAGATGAAAAAACTTTGAATTACGTGAAATCAAATATTGAAAAAAAAAATTTAAACCTTTAACATTCGGGGAATTGGAAGAAATCTGCAAAAATATTAAACATTTTAGAGGAATCTTCATGAGAGATACATTACCTGAAAAAGTTAAGAAATTTGAATGTGGAATTGTGAATTTAGACTCGATTATGGGAAGTGGAACGCATTGGATTTGTTATTATAAAAATGATAAGAATGCATGTTATTTTGATTCGTATGGAAGAATTGAGGACAAACCACCTATAGAATTGATTAAATATTTGAAAAAATCAAGCGTCTACTACAATGATTCTCAGATTCAAGACTATAAAGATCCCCCAATTTGTGGTCATTTATGTGTTTTTGTTTTGAATGAACTGAGTACTGGTAAAGATTTTTAAAGAAGTTGTTAACAAATTATTGCCTTAAATAAATATGGATTCACAACAAATATTTATTTGACGTATTTGGAACACAAAATTATTCAAAATGTAGATAATAGTTTGAATTTTGATAGTTTGAGAAATGAGTTTGATAACAAGTTAGAAAATGTATTACAATAACCTTCCAGATTCAGATATGTTTGCTGTCGAGATTGAAGATTTTAAAGCAGAATATGATAACAAACTTGCAAAATTTCATGAGTTCAAATGAAGTTGCTGATTAAAATAAAAACATTGGAAAAAGAAGTTGATGATGGTGTAAAAAAATTATTTACCAATTTAATGTCTCATATCGAAAAAGCTGATGAAATTACTGAAGCGATCAAAGTTGAAAAGAATTATGTTAGTTTGGCTAATAAGAAAAGAATTGTCGGTGTTCGACCCCGGTATTGACAAAAACATGATGTTGTTGTTAAAGAACAAATTTTTTAAAACTCTCTAAAATTATCAGAAAACATCGATATTGTTGATTTACATGATCCGAATGTTAAAAATGCCTTTAGATTTTAAAGGAAAAAGAATTAGCAGTGTTAGTAAAGGAATTAAATCCATTTGATGTTGTTGTAATGATTCAATTAGAAGATCATATTAAAATGTTTAATGAACTAAACAAAAATTAACGAGAATCATAAACCAGGCATGTTAAAGATTTTTACAACAGAAGTCTATGACAAGTTAGAAGCCAGAAATAGAAGAATCAGTAGACGATGTTGGTGAATTACTTGATAAAGTAAATAAACTAGAAGAAAACTTTGATATATATAAAAATACTGTTAATGAAATAATTAGTGTAGCAGTTTACAAAAATTCTGAAAAATTTTGATACAAGTTTTAATGAGAAAAATAAACTTTTTTGAAGATTTTAGTACCACGTTTCAATGAGAAAGTAAACACATAATAATGAATTACTTAAAAGAATAGATGATCGATACTCTTTATATCTCGATAAAGTAAATAACTAGAAGAAAACTTTAATAAAATTTTAAAGAAGATGTCGATAAAACTTTTGAAAACATCGACAACAGATTTTTTAATGGAGTAGGTGGTTACGATGATTCAATTTAAATTTTTCTTTTGTAAAATGGCGCTCATATACTGTGTGAGGTGCAAAGAAAAAACTGAAACGAATGATATAAAAATACTATGCAAACATCAATGGAGTTAAAAGAATTTCTGGAAAATGTGCTGAATGTAAACGCTAAAAAGAGCCAATTTATGAAAACTTGATTTTGAAATTTTTTTCTTAATAAATAGAGATGGCGGGACATTACAGTGCTTTCGATCTTTTTAATAATGCAACACGAAAGAGATTTGAAAAAAGAACATTGGGATGATATTTTCTCCAAAAATTATGAATTATCCGAAGATATGATGAGATTATACGTAAACAAATTGAATTGGTATAACATTGCTAAATATCAAACTTTATCATCAGAGTTCATTCAAGAAAAATATACATTATCAATTAAAAGATCATATTGTCTGTTCTTTGTCTCTATCAACACTTGAGTATAAAGTTTTTGGATGAAAATAAAGATACAGTTGATTGGGAATAATATTATAGATAGCGGTTACTATCCTGTGCAGATTTTATTGAAATATGTGGCCGAAATCGCAAAATTTAAGGAAGAGAATCCTGAATATGACGAAGTAGATCATTAAAAATGACTCCTAATCTTTATAATTATTTTACTAAAATTTGTATCTTTTCTTATAAAAACGTACATTAGATCGATGAAAAAATGATATGTTTCTTATACATTATTGTTTAAAATTTCTAAATTTTCTCTTATTAAATGGCGGACTACAGAAAGTATGCTAGTGATATATGAAAAGGGCGGAGTTTAAAAATTTCTATCCAATTAGTAAAACAACATTTGAATGAACCGAATAAAAGAACTGAGTTTAATATTGATTTTGGAGATAACTTTTGCTCGTCTAACTTCCAGTTTTATATTTCTGGAACTTTAACCAAAACAAGATGGTCAAAGCATATCTTGGAACTGATAATGTTAGGTTAATCACGATAATTTTTATTAACCGTTTTTATTTTCTAAGAGATTGAAGTAAGAAAACACAATAAAATTGATAGAAGAAGTCGAAAACTGTGGCCAATTAAGCACAATTAAAGGAACTATTTCGTATTTCAAAAAGTGATGTTATTTCTCAAACTTCTAATGGCTTTGAAATCAGATTTTAAATTTGGTGTTTTTGAAGCAGCTGGAAATTTATCTCATTTTGGATTAGGATTTTTTGAAAATGTTACTATTCCGATCTATATAAAGGAGGATTTTATCTAAGTTTTATAAGAGCAGAAGACGATGATGTGATTCTGAAGACTGCAACTGGAAATGTTTATGCCTGTTGATGGAAAAATAAACAATTACAGATTTTTTTATTAGAGTTCCAATGATTGATTATAAAATCACGAGTAAAATAAGGTTGATTGATGAAATTACAAAAAGTCAAAACATTATGTTTAATTTTCTAGATTGGCAATGTATTGAACAAAAGGGTATTTCCGGAACAACTTATTCGTTCGATATCACAAATATTTATAGAAATATCTTCAAATCCCAAGTTCGTTATCATAGGTTTTCAAACAGATAGTCAGAATAATCAAGAAAAAAAATCCTTCAGAAGTTTGATAGTTTGGGTGTTTGGATGTAAAAAACTTATCAGAGTAAAATTGAACGGTTCTTATTATCCAGATGAATTACAAAATTTAAACATTTCCGGAGGTCTTTTCAGAATCATGTATCAGATGTATCAAGATTTTAAGAAAGTTTACTGTAATAATAAGGAAATGTATTACCAATCCTAAAAGAATTTTTAGGCGAATAGACCTATTTATTGTCATTGATACAACAAAGAGTTTGACAAATATTTCTGGTTCAAAGAACGATATAATTATCAATATGGATTTTCAAAAAGCTGTTACAAACGCGATTTGTTATGTTGTTGTTGTCTCTGAGAAATTTTTAGGCCTATGATGTGATTAAGAACGATATTAGAGAAATTCAGTAGTTAATGATGTTCATATTATTCCTCTTTCATTCCTTCTAATATTTCAAAAAATATACTCTTTCGCCACTGAAAAAATCCCGATTTCTCCCGTAATAATCTTTATAATCGTACACATAATATCCTAAATAGTTGTACAATAGAATGAAATTATTTTCTATTTATCTCTGTTGTAGAAATGTAACACAAACATTTGCGTTGAAAAATTTATATCTCGGCAGACTTAGTTCCATAATCTCCATTTAAACAAAAAATCTTTCTGTTTAAATGGAAGAGTATAATGCCAACTGTTACAAGTGTTCTAATAGAGGAGAAATTATTGATAAAAAGGTATTTAGTTTGTAGAGGTTGTAATTTAATTTTGTGCGAAAGACCTAAACCTAGGAAATTTCGAAATATAAACTAACACATTTGAATAATCTGCTTATGAAATTACAATACGGAGACAAGAAGCAAAACAAAATTTGTTTACAGAATTTAGAAATACAGAATAAAAATTTTTACTTATCTCTTGGAACCATTGACAAAATTATTTTTTCCTTTTCAAAGAATACATTAGGTTTTGTAGGTATCGATACACACGTTTATTATGAAAAGATTTTACCTATAATCTTTCACTATTTGGATATTGAATTTGATTTACGATTTTAAGCCTGAAATCTTTGATGATTTTATAGTACATTTGGAGAAATTAAACGAAGAACCTCGTGAAAAGAATGCGGTTTTACTTAACTCACATTCTCCCCCGACTTCTCGAGTGATTGTTAGCAAATTTCATTTTTTTCGCGTCTTTAAATTTTTTCTATTTAAATGGAGTTCTTGAAGGAGTTAAATGATATTGGAGAATGTAAGTTTAAAGAGTATAAGAAAGTTAAATGAATTGGAAGAAAGGAAGAAACATAGAATCTTGAATTTGGAGAAAATGAAAGATAAATTCGGGTTTACAATATATTGCCGAGTTGGAAGATTGTAAAGTACACTTGCCGAACAGATTTTTGACTGTTTTGGATGAAAAAAAGATTAAAGAATTAAACAAAAATGAAAAATTACACTTGATTGTTACTGGAAAGAAGACTATAAAAGATAAAGAAATTATAACAATTAACTTTGTAGAATAGTCTTAACTCTAAAACTTGCAGTCCCTCCCCACGTCATAGTTACTTGGTTTTTTTGATAAACACATATGTATGGTGTCTTTTCTTCATTAGTGAAATCACACTTGGAATATTATCTTACAGTAATTACCCTTTTGTTTTCCACACAAAATGTGGCTATATTCTATACAGGAAAAAATTCTAGTTAATTGCTCTTTAATGAATTGGTGTTGATAAAATCTCTTGATATCTTCACAACAAATTCCTAAAGGAAATTCATCAGATTAAAGTCTTGGATTTATCTTGAAAAGAAACGTATAATATGGGAAAAAATGTCATATAAAAAAATGATGATTGTAAACTCTACTGTTTGTTTTATTTTCTTTTAACTTTCTTTTTCAATAATCATTTCGTAATTATATTAAATATTGTAAGTCCCTTACTTTTTTTAGATTTTTTGCCGATAGTTTAACAACACTCCATTAGACGTTTTTTCTGCAAAAAAGGGACTATTTACAAAGGTTCTTATTGAATTCTGTAATCATTTAAAGGAAAGTATCAACTGTTCCTTTTAAAATGTTTTGGTAAATTCGTTAGTTGAACCTCAGTGTTTTAAAAATTGTGTTCTTTTCTTTGTAAGGATTTTTTTGAAAATTGCTAGAAATAAACTGACAGAAAGAGAGCTTGGTGAGTTCATGTTTTGTTATAATATTAGTAGAAATAGTTTTTTATTATTAACGTACAGTATGTGTTTTTTAGTAAAAAATTGTTTTCAAATTGATTAAGATTTATTATTGAGAATAAATCCTTTATTCGTAGCAGATTATTTGACAACTCATTTTAAACAAAGCACGAGCTTAAGAAAAGTAGAAGCTTAGATTATCGGTTAATTTTTCTATTCCACAGAGTAGATATGTAATAGTACCGAATCGCTTTTGGAGGACGAACGACTGGTTAAGATTCGGGTTAATTTTCATTGAGAATTTGCTGTGTTATTTTCTCAAGCTTTCCCTTTAATGGTACATTGAACAGTAATTTTATTACATTGCTTTTACGGTCGGCTCCGAAAGCTTGCGCCGCAGGGAAACCACCCATATTTACTATCTTACTTATTATCATATATATATATATATATATAATATATATACAGGGTGAATTATAAGTTAGGTGTCCGAAAAAAATTTTTTGGGGTGATTACTACTCAGTAATTATAGACCGAAAATACTGAAAATAAAAAATTCCCTATTTCTCATCTATTCTTTTCAATACTACGACCCAATTTTTCGCTAATATTTTTAAAAAAAATCATGTTTTGTTTCAATAAAACTCCAATTATTCCGTACCATTATTTTTAATGTATTTTTTTTAATTCGTGAAGTCCATTTTTGAAATCTACCCACCAAAATTTTACATGGGAGGAATAATGGAGGAAAAAACAACGGTCTTGTAAATAGAGTTTTGATTACAAGACAAAATTGCTTAATAAAACTCAAATTTCTTAAAGTTTTCGGCAAAACACAATTAAAAAAGATAATTAGGACCCGAGGAAATTAAATTGGAAGTTAATTTCTGCAAGAGAGGCCATATACTCCACAATAATATACTTGCCCATTTTGTGGGCTTTAAAATGAACATAATGGCAGCGTTTACTTTCTATTTTCATCTTATACTCTGGTTTATTAAAGAATCAGTAATTGGACAAATACAACAAGGTCTACTTTGAAAATATCACGGATGCCATTAATAAGAACCAGTCCAAAAATCGTGTCTTTAATTCAATAATAAATCAAAATATAGGTAATAAACACACTAAAGAACAGTTACAAAAAAGAATAATTCATAAAAGAAAGTAAATACCTATCTCAAATTGCTTTTTTTCACAATTGCCTGCCTTCCGTTTCTAATGGCACTGGCTCTCGCACGCTTCACCTCATTGCCCAACTAATCCGTCAACGGTTCAAAGATAAACTTTGTTACGACACTAATTTGGGGCAGCTAACTCAATTCCGGTTTTCTTAGAGTTCCTTCCTCAGAGTTATTTTGGTTTACAGTGGTCCGGGAGTAAACTTCCTGTTTCATTAGGTCCCCCAAAACAAAAGAGAGTCCAATAGGAGAGTAAGGTCAGGAGATTCTGGCCAGGCCAAGCTGACAGGTTCCAAGCGCGAGGGACCTATCCATGTCGGGTAATTGTCCCCCGTTAACCACTCGACGCGACTTTCATTGTGTTACTGAATAATGAGGAAGTGCACTCCGTTCCTGTTTTGGAAAACTATGATCCTTGTCCCTGCTGATTGATGTGTCCATATCAAGGTCACACCCAGGAAGTGTGGGCAAGGTATTGCTGTAAAAAGTCCAAGTAAAACTTCAACTATTTAAGGTTCCTTTAAAAATGGTGAGGGGGAGCCCCACAAAGTTGGTTATCCGATGACTCCTGTCCCATCACGTTGAGATGAAAACGTCTTCTTTGAAAGGAACTTTCTCTCTGAAAGCCCTGGGATTTTTGTTCGGCCCAATGGTGCAATGTTATGCGTGATTTAAAAAACACCCAGGCCCTAGTGAGAGGTAGACCTCATCGGCTTGGTACAAAAATGTTTCTCTCAAAAAATTGATATAGTTTGCCACATTATCACTAATTTGGGAGCAGTCCAGCGACAGGAAACTTTCTACTCTTGGACCACCAAAGTCATTGTGGTTTCTAACGCTTGAACACTTTGTTAAAGTGATAGGGGTGGAAGTTTATTTTTCGTTTGTAAATATGGAAAAATATGAACAAATAAAAAAATCCCTATCCTCATCTATCTTTTTAAACTTACGACCAATTTCGGCTATTTTTTAAAAAAATCCATGTTTTTGTTTTCAATTAAAAACTCAATTTCCTCCATTATTTTTAATGTTTTTTTTAAATTCTGTAATCCATTTTTGAAATCTACACAATAATTTTGTACATTGGGGAATTAATGGAGAAAAAAAACTGTCTTCTGTACAAATCAATGTTTGATACTAAACAAATTGCTACATAATACTCAAATTCTTAAGTTTTTCGGGCAAAACATCATTAAAAAGAGATATTAGGATCCCGAGGAAAATTAAATGAAGTTAATTCTGAATGAGGAGGCCAATCACCACAATAAACTTGCCACATTTTGTGGGGCTTTAAAATTGGACCATTAATGCAGGCGTTACTTTTATTTTCATCTTATACTGGTTATTAAAGAAATCAGGTATTGTGAAAATCAAGGTCTACTTAAAAAATATCTACGGCTGTCCAAATAAAACCAGTCCAAAATCGTGTTTTAATTCCAATAAATAAATCAAATATAGGAATTAAACACATAAAGAAACAGTTACAAAAAATAATAAATTCATAAAAAGTAAGTAATTCTACAAAATTGCTCTTACAAAATTGCCTCCTGCCCTCTCGGAATGTGTTCCATATTCTTATCAGTTTTTTACTCCTGATTACTAATCTTATCTCCTACAAATCACAAGTATGAAGGCAATACTCCATGTTTTCAGGGGTTTTATTTTGTCTTTCAGTCTGACTTTAACCCTCTATCCACTTAAAGAATAGTTATATTGAGCCAGTTTAGCTAATCATGGATTTCGACAACCATCGACGACGAGTATCGCAGAGATGCATTTTGTATATTGGTTTTTGGTGGCGGGAAGTATTTGGCCTCTGGGCTGCTCAGAGAGAATCACCACGCTCGGTAACCACCAGATCGTAGTATGTTTTTCCTAGTGGATAAAGTTTTTTTACGAGGCTACATCAGCGGTTTGTTGCGAGAGAAGGGGAAAACACAGTTTCACAGGCCAGCGCGTAAATTGACGTTTAAGCGTTCCTGTTTCTTCGAGATGTTGGCTTAGAGATGGAACGAGTTTCCTAGGATTTAGTTCAGAGAAAATCCTCGAGGTCAGCAAAGCCGAACATACTTGCCAGAGGAAGGTTGGTGTTTCTCAGAAGTAAATGTAGTTAGGAATCTTACACAAACAATCAAAAAACATTTAAAAATAATGGAGGAAAATATGGAGATTTTTTATTGAAACAAAACCATGATTTTTTTAAAAAATAGGCGAAATTTGGTCGTAGTTAAAAGATAGATGAGATTAGGGATGTTTTATTTTTTTTCATATTTTGGTCTGATTAATACTGAGTAGTATCACCCAAAAAAATTATTTCGACACTAACTTAAATTTCACACCCCTGTATAATTTGTTATTTATATTGAGTTGTGTGTTGGTTGGTTGTGTTAGTGTGTGTGTAGCTATCAA
>NW_025778964.1:0-66830 GCF_021130785.1 Homalodisca vitripennis | reverse complement strand
TTTAAAACTAGAAACAGAAGTGTAGATAAAATAATCAAAATCAATGATTTTTGTGGGTTGGATATCTGATTTACTTCAGACAGGTTGCGTCTTAGCTGGACGGCAAGGGCAACCAGCGCGACAGATACCAACATATTAAGTAATGTGAGTGTCCTAGCTAAGCAGCAGAGTGACCGCCGCGAGTGTCAGTCGTGCTACAATCGCTTCAAGATACAGGTTTGTATTTGGTAGCGCTACACTGGTGACGCGACACAGCGCCATCGTCATCTGCCTCTGTCTTCGGCGTGAATTCCTTTGTGATTGCTCTGATGATGTCTATTGAATTACTCATGTCAGAGGTGCAAAATCACCCCAAATTATGGAATTAGAACCACGTCAACTACCACAACAGGCTGATAAACGATCGATTGTGGGAGAGGCAGTGAATTTACCAAGTACGTTATTTGATTTTATTAAAATTAAGATTCTATACAAAACGTTGGTATGGTAGAAAGGGTTGATTCAATTTGAATGTTGAGTTTTAGCTCCAGTTCGCATTTTTATTGCAGCGTCTGGTAACTGACGCTGTCTCAGACTTGAGATATGGAGTAATGTTCATCTGAAGAGATCCAAAGAAAGTCGGCGACGAAGAATCTCAAAACGAACTTTTACATCGCTTCGACATCAGATACACCTAGACTACAAGTACAATATATAGTGTAATCTAGGTGGTGACAGTTTCATCAGGTGCACAATTGGTCAGAGAAAGTTCCTCGTTGTCTAAGTTGGTAAAGAAACATTAAACAATTTTTTTAAAAGTTTGAACTTTTTAAAGAACCTGATGACGATATACATGTTTTTAAAGTTAATTATGCTGGATTTTAAGCAGATGACTCCTTTGCAGAAACTTAGTCAGTTCACTAATACATACAACAACTTGTGGTGAATGAGCTGAGTCCTGATATCAGTCCAGGACAATCTTGAACGCCATCAACGTCAGGAAGTGCTCATGCATGTGACATAACGAAAAATACCATGGTCAGGTTTAGATAAATATTGCTCATCAAGGTGACAATTAGTCGCTCTTCACGTGAAATTTGACTTATTAAATTGGTTGTCTTCTTACAAATAAAATTTTTCAAAGTCTCCACAATGTGATCAAAGGTCTCAATTGACATTCTGGTGTAGTGTTTAAACATCTCCGGATACTCTCTTAGTTTTTTTAAATAAGTGCTGAATAAATAACTCGCCAAACTCATATCGTTCTTTAAATATTTCTTCATTTATTCCGTTATCTAGTATCAAATTACACGTTCTTGGTAAGTATATGTGAAAGTAGAGCTGTTCAGCAACAACAACTTTTTTGCCGCAGTAAGCATGGTTGCACAATTTGTCCAGTAGCTAGTACAGAATGAAAATTTCCGCCGACAGCAGCGTCCGTCGCTCTTAGCGTCCAGCTAGGACTTAATAAGTAGTATCAAGATATTGAACTATGTATTTGCTAGTTAAAATTATCTGACTATAAGTTTAACAAGATAATTTAAAAAAATAATTTAGCCTACCCGAACTTGGTAATCTCTAGTTACATAAGCTACCGTAATATGTGAGCTTTGTTCTTAGCATCTTGTAAGGAGTCTTTGGGCAAAAGGCCACCAACTATTCTTATTACCTTTCTGAAGTTGAAAAACGCACATGTTTCTCAAATCCTGTGCTCCCTAGATCGCCGTAGCATAAGACATTGGGAAACATGCATCCAAGCTGCAAGCAGGACTTCTGTCTATCCGCAAAGCCCATTAGTCTACGAAGAATAAACATACCACTACTGATCTTCTGGTAATCAAGTCAATATAATTTTAAAGAGAGAGTCTGCCATCAAGAGCCAACTCAAGGAAACTGACTGTTTAGCTTGGCGTGACTTCTGTCTCCAAAGAGAAGGTTTGGCTGACAAATTTGTATTCGGAGAATGGATGTAAAATCTAGTCATCACAGAACAATGTTTAATTCTTTGCATTAATGCGTAACTGCCCAATATAAAGTCAAGGTGTAATTTCTCATTGGCTTGCACCTAGTATCTAACTAACCAGTGCCACAGAGCAGATTAGATATCCCTATTTTTTTTTTAATCCACTACCCTCACTTCTTCTTCCTCTGTAAACGTGATTAATTTGTAAATTGTATGGTTGGTTTTTAACTACACTTATTATCTTTTTCAAGCCATATCTGACTCACAAAAGGAAAAAAGAACATTTAAACTCGGATTGTATAAACAAATACAAGAAATAATAGCTATAATTTAAGGAATGGGGAACAAATAAATTGCTGAAATTATACTATTTAGACATAAATTGCATAATTGCTACTCAAACGTCTTGCAGACCTTTATTTTTATCAATAGCTTGAACACATGGAATTTTAGGTTTAAAACGAAATATATTGAACTATTCAAATAACCTTTAATAAACAGACTTTCCTAAACTTCATATAGGATATTTCTGTACTCACGTCAAACCTCACGGGAGAATTTAATTTACCTCAACGGATTGGACTGACCAGTCGGGCGCCATGGATGTCATCGATGAGACCGACAGAGAGCGCATCGTCCTAAATATCTTTGTGTGTGACTGTTTCTATCAGTATTTTATTTTAAAGACTATTTTTTCGACCATTCAAACTGTTCTTTACTAAAATGTGATTGGATATAGAAACTACCTTGGGTTGGTCGAATTCTTTATGGAAACTCACAAAAACTTTGGGAGCCAACCGAAATCATACAGATTGGCCCAGAATCCAGATATTATGCCATTCGACTCTAAGATGGTTCAGAATACTGAAAAAACTCGTAATTTTCGCTAGACGACTTCTCATCAAATCAACATAAAAAAGAAAAGATGACATATATGTATATTGCTAGTGTAAAAATATTACGGTATCATCTACGATTCGATTTGTTAATATTCTTTTTTGACAACATTCGTGGTTGTTGATTTATAAGTAAGTAATCATAGATAAATATTATTCACTTCGTTTTTGTAGTTAATTTTATTGTTGAAAACTGCTAACCGTCATTGACAGAAGGTACATTTATTTTTATTTGCCAACTATTGAGGAACATGTACCCACACTAACTTCAGATTTTGAACACATTCACCATTCTTCGATAATTTGTGGTACACAGTAAAACGATATCACGCGATATAAATATCTGCAAATCACAAATTAATAAACGTAATAGAAGTTTAGGGAATGAACATCCATAGGGCGTGGCGTTTCATGGTTTGAAACAGTTGTTTGATTTTTCGGAGCGTCTACAACAATGTTTTTACCACGCATAACAAATGTTTAATTAATAAAGTGTTCTCAAGATTTCCTCCAGTGTGTCTCCTACTTTTCTAGATGACAAAAAGTGTATTTACAATTTAGTCAAAGGCATGTGTAGACATTATGACGTAATAAAAAATCGCGTTTTCATTTCCTTTCAAAGCTGGGAATACATACATAATGGTATTCATCATATTTCCGTTTTCTCTCAAACCCAATTCACTCTCTGCTTGCTTAAATGCTTATCGTTAAACAAATAGAGATTACCTCATCATAACATGTAATCCACCTTGCTCAGCACCATTTTCACTACTGACTAGCAAAGGAAAACGCACCATACCCAAGTTCTGTGTGCGAGGTTTACACTATAAAACACCGCTAGCCGTGACTCGCAGCGCCGTGCCATGTGTGAGTTCGAACCCTTTTGTAGGTAAAAGATGAATCAGCTTGAAAAACTTCAACATTTGTAAATGGTAAGAGAAGGGGATTAATATCATATGGATGGGTGTAGTTTAAATGGTGCTAGAAAATCAATGATCAAAAACAATTGATTCCATGAAAACATAGTGTTTAGACCACGATGGGAGTATTAGAAGATAAAAATCATTGCATAAAACAATCGATTTCGATGGTTAAACATTCGGTCTCGAGTTTGGAATATTTAACATCGATCTCAAAATATCGATGTTTTCAAATCGATTCTCGATGGTCAACATGGAGGGCAGACTACTGTTTGATTGTAGATATGGGCTAAATCAGTAAATACCTGTAACCGTTACTTCTGATACCGTTACTCGGCGATACTGAGTACAAAAATATTCGTTACAAATACTGGATACTTGAAATCAGTATTTCCGTAATAGGGGTAGTAACGTTTTAAATACTAGATACTCTAAATAAGTATTTCAGTACTTGTAACGCTTTATACCTACTGGATACTTGAAATTAGTATTGCCGTACTGATAACGTTTTAAATGCTAGATACTCTAAATCAGTATTTGTAACGCCTTAAATACTGGATATTTGAAATCAATATTTCCGTACTTGTAACGCTCAAAATACTGAGTATTTTCCCTAATAAACACACAGTTTTGCAAATGCTTTGATGTACAGTAATTAATATTATTCAAGAGTACAACGCAATTATGTAAAAATGTATAAACATAATTTATTATTATTAAAAAGTTTATACTTTTGTGATGTAATTAATGAATTGTACGATAAACTGAACCTCTGCGTCTTTGAATACAGTCCAATAAACTGTTACACTGTGTATTCTTTAAAGTTATGAAAGTAAAATTATATTTTATATAAGTAATTTTAATTTTCTTTGGTGCATTTTTGGTATATTAACACAGTTTTTGTATTATGAAACAATTAAATGAGCTCTCATTGGAAGTAAAAACATAAAATATCTAATCATAGTTTACATAATTAAACACATTTAACTTAATGTATTATATAAACTGTTGCGTTTTCTTTAAAATAATATATTTATTACTCAATAACTAATTCAAGAATGTCACACTGACACCGAGGTTGGTAAGTGATTTATATTGTGAAGTAGCAATATTTTCCAGTAGGAATGTTACGATCGCGGTATTTATTTTGTTTTTGTCAGCCTCAAATAATTATTTCAGTATTCGGTATCAGTGAGGATATGAGTACTTAAGACTGTTAAAGTAATCAGTACGAGAAAAAATCTGTATCTTGTAATCATATGGTGAACTAGATACAAAGTATCTGTTATCAGTATTTTTGGTACTCAGTAACCGTTACAGATACTGGAGAAAAGTAACCGTTACAAAAATACTGAGTACTGAAATACCGTTTCACATCTGCTGTCTGATTGTTGACTGACTCAGAATAGGTCACTTTTATTTGAACAGATAATGATTTCAATACGTTTTCGAGTATTGAGTAAGCACTTCAGGAATGTCATCACTCAGTTGTGAGATGCTTGGTGCTTACTTTGAAGTGGAATGTCCTTGTGTTTGTTGAGCTGTGTAAACATGAATAAACGGATCTATTAATGCATATTTCACAGTGAGGCAGCACAGAGTACAGTTGTCAGCTGTTGTCAATTGTGTGATATCAGGTGAGTAAGTTATATCTAAGAAGCTCAATATTTTTTTAAGTATTATTCAAAAATTGAAGTAAAAACAATCTTATAATTTTAATATGGTTTGGGAGTTTTAGTTAATGTGCAGGTTTTATTTTTAGGCTACTGTATTTTTTACTTTTTATATAAAACTGTTTACAGTATATACAACAACAATCCCAACTATTATGTGACTTACTGTTTTGTGTTGGGAAAACACTTAAGGAATGTACTTAGTAATTATTGTTGTATTTGTGTAAAAAATTGCGTACCAGTAAGATTAAACGCCGGGGCGGCAAATCACGAATTTGACGTTACCAACGTATTCTGCTCACCCTCCTGAACAAAAAATATATATAGTACTATGGGGTGCAAATGACAAATAACATGATTTTAGGGGGTATATTGATAAGTGGTTAAGTTCCTAATGTTTTAATGTTCAGTTTGTGTGCTGTGTCTGGATAATCTGTTTACTTGAATATTATCTGCGGCCGGGACTGATAGCAGCCTGATAACGTACCTGTTATCTGAGTTCTCCGGGGCATGGGTCAGTTCTACACAAGATATCGTGTTCAGTAGGTCGGATTGAGTGAGTGCGTTTACAATGATGAATCAACCATCCACTAGTTCAACCAACCCTAGTGAATTGTGTGTGTCGGAGTGTTTCGTAGGGCACGTAAAGAGTTTACGTTTTAACCAAAACGAAATTATCTCTTTTTTAATTGAACATGGAATTTTTAAAAATGAGTGTATGTGTTCGTCGTGCGGTCGAGTGGTGTTTTTAAACCGGGAGACTTTGTCGTTTCGTTGTGATAGACGACTTTTTTGTTGCTGCTGCTCAGCTGTATCCGCCAACACACTAATGGTATGTGTTCTCTGATCCATCTATATATTTGAGTTTTTCATGATTTATTTAGTTTTTTAACTTTACATAATTGCCTTTGCATTACATTTCAATTTATATTTTTGATCAGCCCCTCTAGTATTTTATATTATTTACTGATAGGTACTATCTCGAGGGATGTTTTTCTTTTATTGACATCAGCGCGGGGCAGCACCGAAGGTGCTGCCGAAGCCCGCGCTGATGGCCGGAGGCACTCGTAATTAATTTTTTTCTCGAAATTAAGAAAAACATTTATTTTTATAAAAATTCTGCTCATTTCTGTATTATTTTTCATTTACGTTTGCAAAGATGGCGGCGCAACCGGTGACGTCATCACGAGGTTCAATCATTGGCCACAAAAGGTCACGTGACGCTAGACGTGGATGTAGAACATGGAGATATTACTGAAAAGTTATTTAATTTTTCATTTTTCTAGAACTTCGTTATTTCTCATTTCCACCCCATCAAACCTTATACTTTTTTGTTCTATATGACGATTCCAATAAGTTTTTAACGCAAAACTCGTATTTTTTCCGCCCCGGCCGTTAATATGATAATTACCATTGTTTATAATTAAATAATTATTTAACATAAAATTTCCTGACACTTATTTTTAGTTTTGTTATAATTTTTTCTATTTAGCTTTATAATTCTTGCTTTGAAGACTCGTGGAGCAATTGTAAAAATGTTAAAATAGTAGTAAATGTTAATAAAACCTTAATTTTAATGTAGTTTATTTTTTGGACAAGGCCTTTTAAAACAACTATTAAAATTTACATATGAAATTAAACAAAACAATAGTATCCCATTGTTAGACGTATTGGTGATTAGAAATTAAACAAAGTTGAATTCAATATCTATTGGTAACCAATTCATACATATAGATTTATCACCATTGAATCTAACCATCCACAAAATGCAAAACAAACATACAAATAAAACTGCCACTCACAGAACAAACAACAAATATCCCAAATTTTAGGAAACCTTAACGATAAATTTCAAAGGATAATAAAGCAATTTATGAAATTAGATGTGATGACTATAATAAAATTTTTAATGGACAACAAGAAGAACAATAAAAACACGATTCAAAGAGCATTTATCATACACAAAATGTGAGAGTTGGAAAATCTGCTGTAACCAAGCAATGCATTGAATCAGAACAAATAACACCAACTAAAAATCTAAAATTAATAAAAGAAGTTACAAAACCAATGAATTGAAATATTAAACATAAACATATATAAAGAAAAACTCATAAACAATGAAGAAGACCGTGATGAAAATTCCAGTCTTCTTAATTTATTCAAAATTTAAACTGTCATATATAATTTTTCTCATACCAGCTGAAAAATTTCAAAAATTTTTGTATTTGCATATTTACACCATATGATATTTTAATATCCACCATAATAAAAAATAATGTAAATATTTATTTGTGGAGTCGCCTGATGATGTAACCTTTGGTTTCAAAGGCCTTGCCCAAAAAATAAACTATATTGGAAAAGTATTTTTTTGTTTACATTTACTACTAATTTAATAACGTTGTATATTTTTATTTATATACATAGACGTGTGTGTAAAATCATATATATATATATATATATACAGGGTGTTCTGAAAAAAGGTGCCCATAAGTCAGGGCGTGATTCCTCACATCAAAATAAGAAAAAAAGGTCTAATTAACATAGGTCCAAAAATGCTTAGTTACCAAGTTATACAGGGTGAAAGATTTCGTCTGAATTTCAGTTCCCCTGCTGCAACGAAGCCCTACGGGTATTTGTTGGCTGTTAATTAAGATGTACAATTTAGCGTACTTTATGTAAAATGAACTGAAAAATTGAATAAAACCGTTTCCAGACCTGTAGCTACAGTAATTTTTAAGATATGTGACGAAATACGCGAAACTTGGTCCCGAAAAAACAAGTTACATTTAGGTTTGAAGCAGATTTACTATGTTAAATGTACAATAAACACAAAATATTTTTTCACGGTACTTGTAGAAAATTTAATTTCGAAGAGAAAGATGTAAAATAAGTCTATAATAGACAAACGCAAACTTTAAAAAATAATCCTTAATTACATACAAAACGCATGAAAAATAGACAAAATCTGTTAAGCTCTCTACAAATGTAATACTCATTCAAAATACAAGCATCCAGCCGTCTTCTCATAGACTGCCGAACTCTTTCGAAGATCCCAGGTGTCTCACGTATCCTTTGAATCCCGTTAACAATCCTTATTCGCAACTCTTCTATGGTATCCACAGGCGAGTCGTAGACAAGCGTCTTTAAATGTCCCCATAAGAAAAAGTCTAGAGGATTGAGGTCAGGTGACCTTGCAGGCCATGCTACTGGGGCTCCTCGACCAATCCATCTGTTTGGATATGCTTCATTTAAAAATTCTCTTACTTGTAATGTGTAATGAGCTGGAGCTCCATCCTGCATGAACCACATGTTGTTGCGTGTGTATAGTGGCACATCTTCGAGTAACTCATTCAGATTAGTCGTCAAGAAATGTAAATAATTTTCACCATTGAGCGTATCAGGTAAAAAAACTAATAAAAATTTTATCACCCAGAATAGCAGCCCATACGTTTATAGAAAACTGATATTGGTGACGGTTCTCTGAAATAGCACGTGGATTTTCAATTGCCCACATGTGAGTATTGTGGGTGTTAAGAATAGCCATTCTTGAAAATTTTGCTTCATCAGTAAAGATAATGTAATTTAAAAAATGTGGATTTCTGCACCTTTGGATAAGCCATTGGCATAGCTGAACACGAGGAAAGTAATCTCGAGGCAAAAGAGCCTGGACCCTTTGATAGTGATAAGAATGCAACTGCTGCTCGTGTAAAATCTTCCAGACAATTGAATTACTAACACCGAAATCCAAGGCTAGTTCTCTAGTACTTCTTCCAGGATGATTCTCTATTTCGTCCAACACGCCCTCCTCCAATTCAGCTGTACACGTTGTACGTGGCCGTCCTGATCTACCAACTTTTCCAGATTTAAAGGTTCCCGTCTCGCTTAGCCTTCTATGAATGGAAGAAAACATTTTATGAGTCGGTAACTGTCTATGAGGAAAATGTTCCTGATAGAGTCGTCTAGCCTGACGACTGTTGCAATGTGCAAGACCGTACATTAAATGCATGTCTGCCATTTCACCATTAGTGTACATAATATTCATATTACCTGCCATGATGAATAAGATATTATTAGCTATCAAAAATTAACTTCAACGGCACTCGCACTAACTTGTATTAAAGTACAGATCAACACACGCACTTAATGAGCAATGGAAAAATAGCTGCTTGTAATGTTTATTTAAATTATTATAAACAATGTTACATTGTTAAAACATATGTTTTAAATAGAAATTATTTTGTTTCTCAAATCAAATATTTTAATAAAACAGCTGTTTTAATTTCAATATTACATTTGTAGAGAGCTTAACAGATTTTGTCTATTTTTCATGCGTTTTGTATGTAATTAAGGATTATTTTTTAAAGTTTGCGTTTGTCTATTATAGACTTATTTTTACATCTTTCTCTTCGAAATTAAATTTTCTACAAGTACTGTGAAAAAATATTTTGTGTTTATTGTACATTTAACATAGTAAATCTGCTTCAAACCTAAATGTAACTTGTTTTTCGGGACCAAGTTTCGCGTATTTCGTCACATATCTTAAAAATTACTGTAGCTACAGGTCTGGAAATGGTTTTTATTTCAATTTTTCAGTTCATTTTACATAATGTACGCTAAATTGTACATCTTAATTAACAGCCAACAAATATCCGTAGGGCTTCGTTGCAGCAGGGGAACTGAAATTCAGACGAAATCTTTCACCCTGTATAACTTGGTAACTAAGCATTTTCGGACCTATGTTAATTAGACCTTTTTTTCTTATTTTGATGTGAGGAATCACGCCCTGATGACTTATGGGCACCTTTTTTCAGAACACCCTGTATATATATATATATATATATATAATCTGTAATTGAATTTTTGAAAGAAAAATTTAAAGTTTTGTTTGGACACCGGTTAGTGATATGGAAAAATGTTAAATGTGAAAGTTGCTCAGTTTGATTATACCTTTAATTGAATATTTAACATGGCCTACCTTTGCATTTGAAATTTTTTAGTGAACTCAAATTTTTATTTTTCAATATTTTGATTAGGGGTTTGTACCCAAAAATTTTGATTATCCTGCCTCGTGGGGTATTGTTTGAAAGGTATTTTTATGTAGAGTAATGAATTTAACCAAACTGAATAATTATAGGAAAACCTACTTTGGGGGTGGAGAAATTAGAAAACATCCTACATTTGGCCACCATTTTGAAACGGACAAACATAAAAACCTCGAATCAAGCTTATTTAAAAGCAAACACTCCAATAATACAATTTTTATTGGTGTGTTTGCTTTTAAATTTAGTTACGAATTCAAATAAGAAAGGAGCTTCTACAATGTCAAACCAAATATAAACATTTTGGCTTAACACAAACTAAAATTATTATATAACATAAACTATAAATTACATGTTGCACAGTACACTCTATTTCAGGGTACCCTGAAATTGGAACTGCTAAAAATAATTATATCAGGGTTTGCAATTTATTTGGTGATTCTAACTCATACCATTCTCTTTATATAAATAGTAGCCAGGTGGTCTGGGGAATATTTTGTAGTTATTAACCAACAACAAAGACCTCCGTAGTCTATTTTTAGGTTTTTAAGATTCTTTCATTATGATCAATTACGACTGATATTAATCTACTATGTGACAGTGGTGCTAATTTTGATCTCCATCACTAAAATTTACAGCCAAATTTTTACCTTTGGCACTAGGGCTTGTTCTAGTGTCATGTTTACAACTGTACTGTTTATAGGTCGTAGTGAATGATTCTCTTATAGAGGAAGTCGATTGTACTACATTTCTAGGAATGCATCTCGATAGAGGGCTGACTTGGAGTGATCACATCGACGTGCTATGTTCCAAAGCTGCCAATGGTATCTTTGCTCTGCAGAACCTAGCAATGGCCTATTATAGGCTAGTATACCCACACTTTTCTTATGGAATAAGATTGTGGGGTGGCTGCGAAAAATACAAATTTGAAAGAGCCTTTTGGCTACAAAAGAAGGCAGTCAGAATTCTTGCAAATTTAAAATTTAGAGAGTCTTGTAGAGCTGCCTTCAGGAGTTTGGGATTACTGACTTTGCCCTGCCTCTATATCCTGGAGGCAGCCCTGTATTGTAGATACAAATGCGATTTGACACAAGGTAGTGACGTCCATGGATATAATACGAGGGGAAGGGACAACCTGAGGATTCAGTCTCAAAGAACAATGGCTTATGAACAACTTCCTTCTCAGGTTGGTGTTGAAGTGATCAACAGACTCCCGGAGTGCATCAATGAATTGGCAACAAAGAAACGTTTAAAAGCTTGATTAAGTGATCTTTTAGTGTTGAATGTGGTTTTTGTTCCCTTGATGAGTTCATGACAAATCGCTGGGAACAATAAAACTATTTTGTTAACTCTGTTGCCGAAATGAATAAAATTTTTGTGTTGACGATTGTAAAAAAAGTGTTTAAATTAATGTAACACTGGTAAAAATTGATGTTTTAAACTTCAACTTATAGAATAATTGTATTAGAATAAGTTAGATGCATGCAATACAATTGTGAAAAATATTCTTCTGCTGTATGTAATAAAGAAAATTTGAATTTGAATTTTTTGAATTTAAACTAATACATTACTTGAAATGTTTACAGAGGTGAACACGAAGTAACATGCCACCTATGTGCCCGTGGCCTATAGTGGGGGCGATTGCTTTACCCCATCTTGGGGCTTCACTCAGTGTGCGTTTTGTCGGTGACTGGAAACCCTGGTACGATGTAAGTATTAGTCGCTAATATCAAGTATTAATAATTGTTCAGGAGTGAATATGAAAGTAAGTTTGGGTCTGGTAAAGTTAAACAATTTAAAAGCTCTAATTTTGAGTGCATTTTTATAGAATTAATCATAAAGTCTGTCCATCTAACAATAATCTTTTCATTAAATAATGTTTGTCCTGATGTTTCGTATTTTAGTCATTGAAGCGACCAAGTTGGACCCCACCTGGATCTGTTATTGGCTCAGTGTGGACATGCTTATATACTGGAATGGGCTACGCATCCTACCTCGTTTGGAAAGAGGGAGGTGGATTCAATGGTAAGGAAAATTTCGCAATAATAGTCAGTTCTTAAATATATGAGTTTTGTCTCAAAAGCAACACAAGTCTAAACAGTTGCATCGTAAGAACATTTGCCGATCTAGAACAAGCGAAGAGTTGTCTTTACAACTCTGACAGTGGTGTCTTTATATCCACACATACCAGTAGGAATACTCACGAGGGGAGAATATCCACCACTACAACATCAGACGTGTTGCACTTCCACTACTTTCCTCACACTTTCCACTTCCACACTACACAGCAAGGAAGTAGCCAACAAGAGGGTCCAAGGGGTTCAGATTCCCCCCAAATTAATGAATAGTTACTGTTAATTTCACCAATATTGATTTTGTAACATACAGGGAAAATGTTTTTTTCCCATGAACGTAATCTGAGTTCTCTTCTTATTCCAGGCTTGTTTGTTTTATATTGCACTTGTACACTTATATTTATCATGTTACGTCTTTTCCTGAATTGTTGGAATTATTTTCATTGTTTCATCAGTCGTCATTTGTAAACTTTAATTGGTCTGTTACCGTAGAATTTTAGAAAAGAATGTTATATTGGCATTAGCAATATGTTTTCTAGATTTGTTTTGACTGTTTGAGTAAAATTTGAATAAAATGTTTGTGCACAACTGTCTATATAATAATTAAAATATCGGGAAGAAAACCCTTTCATGCATTGCCCAGAGGATCAATTTATTCGTATGAGATACAGTTTGGTAATGTTGTTGATGTGTATGTTGTTTTGATATAATTTTACATATATGTGCATCTTTCTTTTAGAAGGGGGTTCTTGGGTTCTTCTTATGCCAAAGGCATTTCAATTGAGCATACAGCATACCATAGTTTTTTTACAGGAAAACAGTCCAAACCTAACCCACCCCTATTTAATATTTATTTAATATATGTTTGTTGCATAAAGGTTATTACAATTATTGCACACCTCGGTGATCTGGGTGTCCTTTTGATATTTAGAAACTACAATTTAATTAACTTCATGATTATTAAATTAGTATTTTGAACCTGCCTATTGATGAACCATTCATTGGATGGTTATTTTGATAATTGCTTTTTGCCACTTTTAGTTGTTTCTGTCACATGTTGTTGCAAGAACACAGCCAGTAAGAAGGTCCAAACCCCCCAAAATTTTAAATTTTTCAATTACTTTTTTAACAATTATTATTATTTAAATAATTCAGTATAAATGACATGTACTGCTGAAAGATCGTGCTCAACAAAGAAATGGGTCAAGAACTTTTTAAGGAAAAAATGGGGCCTTACTCTCTATTGGGAAAATATCAGTTGTCTGGACCCCCCAAACTTTTTTCCTGGCTACGTTTTTGCTACATAGTATAACAAGAAGCCATTGTACATCAGATGTAAACTGTATAATACCCTACCTGAATTGCTGAAGAACCTGAACACACAACTCAAGATACGACTGCAGGACTAGTTAATGGAAAGACCTTAATACATACTGGAGTAATTTTTCATGAGGAAATTTTTTCATTCAGATCTACTAATTTTCTAAAGTAAGAAACATGAAGGCAGTTCTGTATTTTTAACGCCAATAATTAATGAAATTGTTAATAAAGTATTTTGATTGCAATTGCTTGAACAAATTACCTCTTAAAATGAGGTAAGAAACTGCAGTATCAATATCTAAAAAACTCAGCTAAATCAAATTTGGTGCCAATTTACAAAACTCTGATAAAGAATTAATTTTGACTTGGTGTAGTTATTCATATCCTCATCTTATTCCACCCTAAAGTACCTGTTTTGTTATTTATTGAGTAATTCTGTGAAAATCGGTTTTATATGTTGCTTTGGTTATACATAAACTGTTATATCAACTCGAATAAACGGATTCAGAGTGCTGTGTCACTGACAAGGCCGGAGGAACATGAGCAAAAGTTTCTGGGATTAGCATGAATATTGTACATTTACTATTAATTAATCAAAAATGAACTGTAAACAGAATATCACATCATAATCAATGCATGACTTAAAAAATACAACACATCCTGGTGTATTACAAAATGTTGTTGTTCAAGAACTTTACCACAGGATGGCACACTACACCAAACAACACTATGATCACCTACTGTAACTATAAGTACTTTATAATTAGTATTGTCTGTCTTTTTCAATTCTTTTTAATTTTTGTTCCAAGTTAGTGCATAAATAACGGATGCTTTCCACAGTCGTTTATTGATATTTGTTTTTTTCTACACCCCGTAAACCACATCCTTGATTTGATTGGATCAGTTTAGAGATTTGGTTTGTGTCATTTAACTCTACTTAATGAAATATTTAATATTTTAAAGATCTACCTTACCAGGTACCTTATTAGGTACCTAATACCTATGTTTACCTATGCTTGTAGATATTGGTTGACCCATGCTTAAGTTAAGCATTCCTATGACATCTTCCACAGGCTGCCCCCCCAGTGTAGGCACGTGATGGTTTAGTACATAAAAGAGTAGTTTATAGATTGAATCTGCAATGGTTCAACAAATACTAAGGCTTTTCCAGACTTTTCAAACACACTGAATATAGTGTAAATTAATTATTTGGTCCAATATTTAAAACGTTTAAGGTAACAGTTTCTTATGCCTTCATGCCATCCACAAGTTTTTTATAATCTGAAAACCGATCTTACTGGTTCTCTTCAGTTAGGTGTTGATCACAGATTTCAGTGATCAAACCTATGACAAGGTTTTCAGATTACAAAAACTTGGGTATGGTGTGATGGCACGAGATTGTAACCTTAGACAACATATATGTCTCAAGAAAAAACACTGTTTGGTATTTACCAATATACCGGGTGTCCTACAAAGAGGTTTAAATGTTTGATTTTATATTACTTGCCCATTTATGCACCGAAAATGTTCAAACTACACAATTCATTAAATAGGTTTAAAAAATATTCTGTGGACATATCAGCTCTCTAGCAATTGTTGAAACAAAATGGTGGAATTTTGAAAAACTATACTTTAAAAACAGTATTTTTGGTATTGTAAAATTATTTATTGTCATATTCTAGAGAAATAAAGCATTTAAATCATAAAATTAGAATGTAGCATATTAAAAAACATACAATTACAGCCCACAGTTATTCGAACTGTAATCCATCCACAGTGACATACTGATAACAGCACTTAACAATTGAATCGTAAGCTCTTAAAAAGAAATTCTGCGGTATCCGGAAGAAGTTCCTCTTCAATTATTTGTTTTAATTCCTCATCATTATTGAAGCTACGAGTTCCTTTAAGTAACCCCATACAAAGAAATCACACACAGTTAAATCTGGGGATCGGAGTGGGTTAAATAAAACTGCAACTCAGTAATCAAATCAGATAATTCAAAAAAAGAATTTTTATAGGAAGCAAAATAGTAAAATTTTCAATAAGTCACCATTTTGTTTCAGCAATTGCTAGAGAGCTGAAATTTTCACAGAATATTTTTAAAACCTATTTAATGAATCCTGTAGAGTTTGAAAATGTTCGGCGCATAAATGGGCAAGTAATATAAAATCAAACGTTCAAACCTCTTCATGGGACACCCAGTATATATTTTAATATGGTACCCCACAAACTGTCAACACATATTGTCTTCTTGCAAACCATATTGCTCTTATGATATCAGTGTCTAATACATTTTCTATTCAGTTCAATGCCACAGTTAACAAGGGATAGATCTTGGTTTTGTGTGATATTTTTAGTTATTTTCTCTTTTCCAGGACCTGCTCAAATTCCACTAGCAATGTATGGAACTCAGTTGGCTCTTAATTTTGCTTGGAGTCCTTTATTTTTTGGTAAACACGCTTTGAAAGAGGTAAGTGTAAAATAATAATAAAAGTGGTACTAAATAAATTGTAAAATTTGGTAGGTTATTATTGACATGCTTCATGCCATGTAAATAACAGTATTAATATTTCCTAGTATTTTATATAGAATATGTGTAAGATATTTGTTTTCTTTGCAATACTCAACTAACATCTTACCATCAAGTGGCTGAAATGTTTGTAGCCATTTTACGGTCCCAAAATAATTCACAATTAAAAAACATTCATGTCCATTTCTTGCTTTTTCAGAACCCTTTATGGGTTTCAGACAATCTCAAAAGTTCGTAGGGATAGATAGAATAAGGATGGGACAATGACACTCCAGTATTTTTATTTAATATTAGATAAAGTTGCATTTCAATTTTATATATTCTAATTTTATTTTTATATTAGTGTTGATAATTATACCACTTTTAACGATAAATAGTTAATGTTTCAATAAATTATTTATTGTATTATGTTAAGACTTTTATTATTTACTATTTTTTAGTATTAACTAATGATACTAATATTATTTTAGTATATATGTAGTGTATTTTAAATCAAGCTATAGCAGTCTGTAAAAACTTTAATGATAAGCTTAAGCTTAAAGCTGGTGACGTTTGAGGCAGTATTGCCAAATCGCTGCTAACCGCCAGCTGATACCTGATGTTGAGACGGATCTGTAATTTTTACATGTAAAAGTGGCAACAGTGTTGGGTGCGGGTTGTATGTAGTGGGGAATTGAAACGCAATAGCCACTGTCGGACTATTTTGGTATAGGCTACTCTAGTTTTTATTATGCTCAAATATTTAATTATTTTAATGAAAAAGTGATTTACTGTTCAATTTGAAGTCTACTATTAGAATTAATATAACATTTTAATATTTGTAAAACGCTTTATATAAATTATACAAAATATAATATTACTCAAGGGTTTGGATTTAGATGATTTTTTTAATGTTTTTCGTATAATTTTTTATACTAAACTTAACTAATTGCTATATTTAAACCTACTGACCATTTTCATTTTCATCTTTGAAAGAAACCATTATGAATTAAAGAAACCCCCAGTAAAAGTAACTAATTTGGTGAGAGTTCTTCTTCAACAACGGTTACTATAAATATATAATTTATTTGTTCACCCCTATGTGTATGTGTCTTTTGTGCAGTCCTTCTTCGAGGTTCTCCTACTGGACGCCGCTGCAGCTGGCACTGCGTACCTGTTCTACCAAGTGTCACCCCTGGCCGGGTACTTGTTTATATACCGTACCTGATGTGGTTGGGTGTTGCATCCACCATCAACTACAGGATATGGAAGGACAACCCCTCCCCAAGTAGAAATAATTGATTTTATAACAAAGTGCCTTACTCCATAGTGACACTGATTGATAAGGTTCTGTGTGATGTGATAACACATTGTCAGCAGATAGTAGTGGACTGATTGAATTCGGTATACCATAAGTTTATATCGATTTATTCTGTTAATCATAACTATATCTTCGACTGAATGATGAACAATGAAACATAGTGGTATTGAAATGTTATGCTTTTTGCTACAAATAACAATGGCAACTGTCTTTAATATCATGTTCTAGGTCAAATTAACAATTGCTATTAATGAATTTAATAAATTATTTAATTACACATTTAATTAATTATTTTATATTCCAGTATATTGTAGCTTTTATTAAGAATGAAATAGTTTTAATTTTTTGAAAGGGCTTTCATTACAATATCCATCATAACCTTTATTATTGTTTTAAACTGTGAAATATTTAAATATAATCTTCCATTCAAAATTGAGAAATACATTTTATTGCATAACAAGTTTCTTTTAAATGCATGCAGTGTTATTTGAATTAGTGGTAAGGAACTGCTTTTTTTATGGCGTAAAGCATTTTTATTGAAATGTAGATTTAAAATACAGTAAATAAGGTTACCTGAAGAGATTTACTTATCGTTGTTTTAATTCTTATTTTAAAAGTGTCAATTTATTACTGTTGTTATATCTTTATATCTGATGTTAGTTTAATAAATTTTGTGTACTAAAATTAATGTTTTTTCTATAATATACATATTAATTGTTGGTTTTAAAATATTATAAACTACCTGTAAGAAAAGTAATGAAAATAAGTGAGCATTCGTGTACTATCTTTAGTTTATTTTCAATAATTCAAACCATACATTTGTTAGTTCATTGCTTCTTGCTTTCGTTCTATATATGAGTATAACAGCAACAAATTTGTGATATCACAACAACGTTTTTCCGTTTAACACTGATTAGATTATATATTAACACTCTAACTAGCTGTGTCAATACATTGTTAACCCGATAAGTTTTAATACAGACATGTAAAGCATTCTAGTCCAATCTTATCTGAGTACATGTTATTGATACACCATTTTTAAAATGTTTAGTTTTGAGTACAAAATAATGTGGTAAAAGATAACCACACGGTTCACTTTTTACGTATTTGTTAACACACATTTATGATCACAACTATTATTGATATGCAACAGTATACTAAGAATATGATGTCTTTCATTTTGCACACTAGGTGTGAAACCAAGCAGACTAGTAGAATGCTAAAAAAAATACTTATGTTGCCAGCTGTAGTGAAACGACCTTGAATTTAACCCTATGAGAACAATGTTTAACCTCAAACAATCATATGCTCTTATTTTTGGGCATTGAGATGTGGGATGTTATTTTAAACATGTAATTAGTACCTTTATTATGACACAACATGTCACGTAACATACTAATGTCCACTGCAGTCAATATGTTAAACTATGATACATATCCAGCTACAGACAGGTTTTCGGACAATTTTAATGGGGCCCGGCAAGAGCGTAGCCAGGAAAACATTTTGGTTGGTCAAGACAACTGATATTTTCTCAAAGTGGACAGAAAATAAGGCCTCATTTTATTCCTTGAAAAGTTATTGTATTTGTTTTGAGAACGATCTTTCAGCAGTACATGTCAGTAATACTGAATTATTCTAATAATAACCATTTCTTAAAAAAATAATTGAAACTGTTAAAAATTTTGGGGTACGGGCCCCTTGGATTCCCTCGCTGGCTACATCCTTGGAGCCACACTTGCACGGGGTTAGATGGCGTTACATGACGTGGCCAGGCCGAATTAATATTTTTTTAATAATAACAACTTGAATGCTTATTAAATAAATATTTCAAATGAGACGCCATCCCTAATTCTACAAGCAGAAATTAATAAAAGCATTAAAGTGTTTGAGGTTATGGTTGTTATTTGACTAAAATCAAGAAACCACCAATACTAAGAGGGCTTTAAGTGTTCTATTTTGTCAAAGCTATTTTTGGCAGACACACAAGAAAAGTTTTTTTTTTTTTCTAATTATGCCAGAAGTGATATGAAAAATTGATATGTGAAGTTCCTGTTTTTAATATGGGAAAATTGGATATAAGATTTCATTTGTATTTAGTGTCTTGAAATATTGTACATTTCTTTAAGAGCTGGCTCCAAAATAACCCTTTTAATAAGAGGAATAGTTTACTGTTATACAAATTAAAATATTGTCTGAGATCCTTTATTTCTCAGATCTTTCTAATTGCATACACTTTTAGTATAATAAACTGACGTACAAAATTCATGGACCACATTTTTTCAGCTGTATTAAATGAAGTTGAAACAATACAGTATTATTTTGTATTATTAACTATTGCTGGGAAATAAATTAGCAAATAGATTTGTATAACTTTAATAAACTTAACAAAATTTTAACCTAACAAACAGATCAGTTCGTTTATATATAATAAATACGACTTTGGATAGTACTATACACAAGTAAATAAATAATGCCTAAGCTAAATTACTTATTTATTGCATTAATTTGGCTCTAAGCCATATTTTTATTTATTTTAATTATATTAATAATATTCTATCAACAGATTTTTAAAGCCTAATTTTTAAATAATAAATAACTATGAATACTTTGAAAAATTCGCTTTTTTTCCAAACAATTTACTTTAGATTAGATATGCCACTATCTAATCAATCAGCATTAACACCTGCCTTTCTTTTAAGTCAACTTTTGGTTGCTATGCTAGAGTAGAAATATATTACAAAACAACAGCAGCTTTGTAATAAACATGTTTTTCTCAGTCAGGTACTGTACAGTTAAAATCCTAACATCTATACTCGTTTTGGTCGCAACTTGGCACCAAAAGGAAGTTGATTCTGATGGGCGTTGTACTGGTTAATTTTGTTTTCAACTACTGTTGAAGCTTTTGTTACAGCATTATTTATCTCCTTCTCTTCTTCTTGTGTGTAATCACTTTCAGTATCCTCATAGCTCAATTCTTCTGTGAATTTCTCTTTCTCTTGCTCATTTTGATTTCTGTAGTAAGTCTGGTATATTCTCATGCCACTTTGTAGATCCATGTTGTTGCGTAAGTCTTTGTCTGAAGGTTTCTAGAATCTCGTCTTCACTGTAATCACTGTCTGCAAAGGATTGTTCTGAGTTTTCTTTGTTTTCATTGTGTGGAATTTCGTCTGTCTGTATTTGTTGTTGGGGTCTCATCTCATAATTTCTGAAAGGCATGTGGCTTTGTTGTTCATTGTTAAACATAACTTCCTGTTGGGGTGTTTCATTTCATGGTTTCTGTAAGTCGATTGTTTCTGTGTCTCTTCAAGATTTTCTTGTGCCCTCATTTTGTAGTTTGTTACTGGCAGTTGGTTTTGTCTTTCATTCTGATTTTCTTGTTGGACTCTCAGCTCATGTATATTGGGAATTTGATTTTGTTTATTAATTATGTTCTGTTGGGTTCTTGTCTCATACGTCTCGTCCGACTGATTGCTCTGCTCCATCTCCTCCTCAGAGCCTTGCTCCCGCTGCGCCAGCTGATTGTTGATGCTGCCCGCTGCCGCGAGGGTAGCCAGAGTCTCCGCTGTCTGTCGGTCTGGCAGTGTTTGTGTACAAGCCGGTGTCCTCGTAGTCAACCTGGTTGCTCAACACCTCCTCCTCTCCACTCGCTACTGCCCGTTTCACCCCCACACTCACCGAGGACGCCGAGGGGAAACTGTCAGATCCATGGGCACTCTCCTGTGTCTGCTCGTTATAGTTGAAAGTCTCAAACTGTGGCTGGAAATTCTCCTGTGAGAACTGTGCTATCTGTAACATCAATACATATTTTTCTTAGTGTTTTAAACCGTCCTATTGTAAAAAAAATTGGCTGAAGTAATAGGCAAACAACATAGTTTGGGATGAACAAGATAATTGCTCAGACCCTCGAAAAAACAGAAGGGCAATATTGTAGACCTACTGGAGGCTCATGTACTGCAGATATGCTATTAGCGGATACTGCTTATTCGTAGCTGGTATTGTATAAGTTTGCTGCTGATTGAAATCAGTACTTTTGTATTATAAGACAGACTAGGCCACTCAGACTATACTAGACTAGGATTGGATAATTTAAGGTTCAGATATATTTGTTCCTTGGAGGAACACAAGGCTTACTTGAGTAACGTGGAACATAGCAAACATCTATAACATTGGAAGCACAATAAATATCATAGAACCATGAACCAGTTCTATTGAACTGAGAACAATCTTTGAAGCTGTCAGTGGAAGTTGTAATTTCTCTGTCTCTTGTAATAAAATAAACATTAAAATTTGTGTGGCATTAGGTTCTGAAGAATAATGAATGGGAAGATGTCAAACACAAATAACATTCGGGGCAGCTCAATTTTAGATCATATTATAGTTTATCACATATGATGATAGTTTTAAGACTCAAATTCACACTGGTATCAGAATGATCATTGATGTTATTGAAGTGCCTAAATATATTTATTTTATACTAGCAATTACCTGTGGCTTTGCACATGTATAAGCCATTCTGGCTTGAGTGAATTATATTCCCAACGCCAACATTGAGATTGCCTTTTTGCCACAATGAAGAAAATCTATCAAAATGTGTATATTTAGAGCCATTGTAATTTACTCCGGTCTTAATATTGCTTGTACCATAATTGATTTTGACTTGTTTCCCCCAATCAAGGGTATGTGTGTGTATATATATATAATATATATATATATATATATATATATATATATATATATATATATATATAAACACAGGTCTGAGTAGTCCACTTCAGTCAAAAGACAACTAAGATGATTTTTATAAAAATTGTTAAATTTGTACTCAAAGTTGATAGTAACTTTGTCTTTGATATCTGCATTACAGTACTGATGGAACACTGCATATTAATATTTACTTAAATGTACAGTTTAAAAGTACATTTTTACCAAAACTTAGTTTTCTTATTTTGAAAACTTTTTTACTCTCAACAGCGGTTGCAGAAAAGGTGGAAATAAGAAGTTACTATCATGCTTACTTTATGCTTTCAAGACTATAAACACAAACAAATTGAAAATAGTGGTCTAACTAAATAAACATATGGTTGTGATACCACGAAATAATTACTCTGAAAAGTTGATTACATTTAACCAGGCTCCTTCAATTAATAATATTTGTTTGCTGTAACTTTAGAGTTTAAAATGGGATTTTTCACAATTTTAGAGTCCAGAGGGATTCCAAGTCAAATCCTAGTAGGTGGGGTCTGAGAAATACACAAGTAAGTTGAACCCTTATGCTGATACAGTATTGAGTACCTGCTGTTGCTGCTGCTGATATTGTTGAGGGTAGAGAAGGGCAGCATTGTAGACATGCTGGTGTGTAGAGGGCTGATGTGCTGCTGCTGCTAGCAGATACTGCTGATACATGGCTGCTGTCATTTGAGGCTGTTGCTGACCAAACCCATTCAGCAAGTTGTACAGATCTTGAGATGAAAGGGAATTGGTACCACCTGAGAAAATAAATGAGTGATTGGACATTACAACAATGATTTCATTGGAAAGCGTTATCAAAGATGCATTTTGTAAGTTTAAGACAATAATATGGTTTTTCTCATAAGGAGAAAAAAGTCTTTCATAAGACAAAAATAAATCTGTTCTATTGGTACTGTCAAATTTTCACTGACTATTTTTATTTGGGCAGTTTTCACTCCCCATTTCTTCTCTTTCAAGATTGGAATCATCAAAAAATCTTCACTTAAACATTCATGAACATTCATCAATTCCTAAACCGGCCAATGAAAATAAGCCAAACCTTCCACTCGTTTCTGCCATACACATACCACTTAAGCCCGATTGGTAATAGAATACACGCTTTTCTTTTCGTAGGAACTTATAGCATAAATTTAAATATTCAGCACAAACCAACAATTACTATGAGAATCAACATTTTGTAAAAATAACTGTTCATAATGGAAAATAAAGTTGATTATACAACTTTATTTCAAGATAGAAAGTTTATCAGGGCCTATGAGCTGGAAATCTCCCAAAATTACATAGTCAAGTTAACTGAAATGTTCAGTTTAAATTTAAAATCTTGAAAATTGTCTCACTTTGTATCTGTGAAGCCACCTGATTCACAATAGCTCAGACACCTGACCACCTAGGCGACAATCACAACTAAACTTGGATAGAAACGCCTATGACTATACCTTAACTACACACCACCTAAGCCTGCTTGAAAAGAAACCTACATATGAGGCGTTCAGAGGCCAAACTGACTAACTTTTTTTTTTTAGTTTTTGATCAATAAAATGGTTGGTATTTGTTGTTGATTTTGCACTGCTTAAGCAAAATTCTATTGGTTTTAATTTTTAAAACAAAAATTATTCTTAGAACCATTACTCTAGTTCTGTAGTAAGCTGTTCATTTCTGTCATCAGTTTTGTTGTAATAATACTGAAATAAATGGTGCCAAATTTCAACATAAGTTCAAATTAAATACATAAAAAATGATGAATATAGTATTATTTTCATCACATTTAACCACTTAATGAGATACAAATGTTTGGAAATTGAAATTACTGGAAACTTACCAATGAATTATATTTAGTTGGAATTTCTGAATTTGTTGAGCAAAACCATTTTTATTGGGTTCAAAAATATAAAATATTTTTGACAATCAGTAGGTTCTTTGGAGATACTAAAAATTAAATTTTAAACACTGGTAAAAAATCGTAACAATTAGCCAATGTTTATGTTTTCAATTATGATATCAATCTCATTTTACTTTACGTTAAAATTTAGCGTTTTAACATTTTTTAATTGAAAGTTTTTAAATGTATGCAATTTTTTTTCATTTTGACAGGTGTGTAATAGAAAACAAATAATAAACATTAAAAAGTAAACGTAATCAAACCATTTACTACAAATATAAGCTTAATTTTGGTCAAAATTATCCTTTTGTGTGTTTAACGAAGTACGTGCTTGCAAGTACACATACGGACAGTTACAAATTATAAAGGTTGTTATTGACTAGAAGGAGGAAGAGTGGTTTAGAAATAGAAAATTACAATACATTTGTCATACTATAATAAATGGCGAGAAAGTTGCTCACTGTCTGCCAATGACAGATGCTAATGTCACAATACATTTTAGTATACTATAGTAAATGGCGAGAAAGTTGCTCATTGGCTGCCAATGACAGATGCTAATGTCACAATATATTTTAGTATACTATAGTAAAATGTGAGAAAGTTGCTCACTGTCTGCGCCAGTGATGGAGAGGTCTGGTGCTGCTGACTCTCTGCGAGCTGTTGCTGGTACAGGTCCAGGTGGCTGCTGACCATTGCTGGGCAGAGAGTAGGGATCGAAGGTCTTAGGGACTTCTATGGTGGGCAGGCTGGGGTCAGGGTCTGGAGCAAAGTAGCTAGGGGTATCAGAAAACGGTTTGTGTGCACTGGGGTCCTCTGTAACCTGAAACACGTGAGGCATCAGCAAATAATCTGCAACTAAATTGTAACATCCATAAGTTTTGTTATTTAAATAAACTTTGTAATATGTAAAGTATAAATTTCAAATATTAGCTCTAGAGCCAAGTGAACCAATTATAAAATTATTATATAATTTGTCTGTATTGCTAAGAAGTCTGCAGAGAAGAAGTTTGCATATAAAAGTGTTATAAAAATTTTTTAAGGTTTCAGTATTTTTTATTTTTAAGTATAAAAAAACTGAGATTTATTCCCAAAATTTTATACAAAATTACTTTAAAATGTTGAGTTTTTCTAAATGAAAATATTGAAGAATATATTTAAAAATATGAGCCCCAAAGTCAAATTATAAAATTATTATACTGTGTATTAAAAAAAATACAGACAAATATTAATTTTTACTGTGCAATAACGTATTTATTGAGTATTTATCTTGCAGAGAAAAGAAGTCACATAATATTTTATCGCAAAAAACGAAATATTGTTTTTTATTTTTAAAATTTAGAAAATAATCCCAACCTTTTATGAGTTTTTCTGTCCTATAATAATATTGCAGTCCCCAGCTAGTGAAGTATTATAGCAGTGTGAAATGATCAATAAATTAAACCATCCAAGTTATAGAAGTTATGCCGAGTCAGATGGTTTCTCACCTTTCACATTTATGGGAGTTGGAGTAAAAGAGGTCATTGATGCGGGCACATTGCACTCTTTTATATTTATATTTTTCCCCCAATTTTGCTCAAATAATCCAGTAATTTCTTCAATGGAAACACAGATAAAATAAACATTAAAATCGGTGAGGGAGATGTCAAAGACCAAAAACATTCTGGGCAGCTCAATATTGTCATCAGATCACATTATAGAATATGTAATGAAAGTTATCAGGCTCAAATTCACACTAGTATTAGAATGATCACTGATGTTATTGAAGTGCCTAAATAAATTCATTGTGTACAAGCAATACCCGTGGGTTTGCACACTATTTCATAGGCTTTGCACATATATAAGCACTTCTGGTTCGAGTGAGTTATATTTCCAATGTCAACGTTGAGTTAGTATTGTTGACATGATCAAGAAAAACTATCACAATGTGTATATTTATGGCTATTGTAAATTTATTCTGGTCTTATTATTTTTTGTTCCATAGCTAAATTTGCCTTGTTTCCCTATGTAGAAAATATATACTTATACACAGGTTTGGGAAGCCAACAAAAATATAAATATGGGTTTTATAAAAGTCTTTAAATGTATAATAAAAGTTAGATAGCAACTTTGTATCTTATATCTAATATTTAATATTTGTTAAATATGTACAGTTAAAAGTATATTTTTATTAAAACCTTTAATTTTCTTATCTGAATATTTTATTACTATGTGCTCAGTGTTGTTATAATAACTCAGTAAAATAAGACAAAATAAGGATGCAACCCTCGGAATGAAAGATAATAAGCTAAAAATTTGCATACGTCTTTATTTTGATGGTATAAAAACTTACCTCAAAAGTCTCATATAATCACGTGTACGCGTCTTTAGATATTTAAGGTCAAATTTCACGAAAATCAGTTTTTTTTTGAAAATATCTCGTTTCCCTTACGCTAAATGACTTTGAAGGTGGTTAGAGAAATTGTAGAACGGAAAATTCTCTTCAACTTTTGTCTGAAGTAATTTTTATGTACGTTCAACCCTTTTTGAGATACAGCGCAAAGAGTAGGGGAACCGCTTACCTGTATATACGATAATGCGAGGTCAGCGAGTAGAATACAATAAATAAATGAGTTTATATTGTTAATTATTCACTTACTATTATTATTATTACTTAATACTATGATTATTGTCAGCATTATTATTACATTTTTATTATTATCATTATTATTAAATTTTTATTATTATTTATTATTTAATATTCCATATTTATAGATATTAATTATAAATTAAATATTCTCTAAATAATACTTATTTTTATTTTTACCAAACATACAATATTAAAAAAATACTTTTCTTCCATATTCCTATATTACTATGAATATTATACCATATGAATATTATATCATCGATGGTGGATTTTTCTTGCATCGCGTTTGTATGGAATAAAGATGATACTATCTCTCATATTTTGAATAAATACGTCAAATATTTTACAAACACATTATGGGTCAAGTATTGTTGTTGTATTTGATGGTTACTCAGACTACACTAAGAACATTAAAGCAATGGAACAATTAAGAAGAACTGCTGGTGTTTCAAAATCTTATAACTCCGCTTTGATGAAGCAATGGAATGAAAAATATTTACTGTATAGACATGCTTATCAACAAAATAAAAACTGTTAATATCACTACAAAACAAGCCAGAGATGATGGTGATGTTCTCATTGTAGAAACAGCTATTGCAGTCTGAACTTAAAAAAAAAACTTCTGTCTTTGTAGGAGAAGATATTGATTTTAAAAAGATTTTCTTGTTGATGTGATTGAGCACGTCCTATCAAGATAACTAGCAAATCAATATCTTCTCCTACAATGACAGAAGTTTTTTTTTTGCGATGCAAGAAAAATACACCATCGATGATATAATATTCATATGGTAATAATATTCATAGTAATATAGGAATATGGAAGAAAAGTATTTTTTTTAATATTGTATGTTTTGGTAAAAATAAAATAAGTTATTATTTAGATAATATTTAATTTATAATTAATATCTATAAATATGGAATATTAAATAATAAATAATAATAAAAATTTAATAATAATGATAATAATAAAAATGTAATAATAATGCTGACAATAATCATAGTATTAAGTAATAATAATAATAGTAAGTGAATAATTAACAATATAACTCATTTATTTATTGTATTCTACTCGCTGACCTCGCATTATCGTATATACAGGTAAGCTGGTCCCCCTACTCTTTGCGCTGTATCTCAAAAAAGGGTTGAACGTACATAAAATTACTTCAGACAAAAGTTGAAGAGAATTTTCCGTTCTAACAATTTCTCTAACCACCTTCAAAATCATTTAGCGTAAGGGAAACGAGATATTTTCAAAAAACTGATTTTCGTGAAATTTGACCTTAAATATCTAAAGACGCGTACACGTGATTATATGAGACTTTTGAGGTAAGTTTTATACCATCAAAATAAAGACGTATGCAAATTTTTAGCTTATTATCTTTCATTCCGAGGTTGCATCCTTATTTTACTGGACTATAAAGCTTTCTCTATACTTTCACACCATAAATGTAAACGAATTGAAAATAGTGGTCTAATTACTTAAACATATGTTTGTGCAATCTTTAAAAAAAATGTTTACAAAGAACAGTTCATTACATTTAACAGACTCTTTCAATTAATATTTCACAGCTTAAAAGGGACCAAGATGGGATTTTTCACTACTTTACAGTGGGACGTAGCCCAGAGGGATTTTTGAAATAAGAATAAGGCTATATTCTAATATATAAATATATATATATATATATATATATATATATATAGGCTATTTTATAATTTGCATTGTTAAGACATATTTTTAAGAGGTTAAATGTAAGAAAGGACCATATGGTCCTAATTTTCGCCTCAATAAAGAAGTGTTTTCTTTCTTTCTTTCTTTATATTCATACCAGTAATCCTAAGAATGTCCATGTAAATTTTCAGTTCAATCGGTTGAGTAAGTATATTAGTAAAAGCATAACAAACAAACAAAGGCACTTTCGCATTTTTAAATATTATTAGGATTGCAATGTAACTGAAAAGAATGTGTAAAACTACTTTGAAAGTTATGGATATGTTATGTTATTGCATACTGTGGATACAGTATGCATATTTTGCCTTCTTCCAATCTATTAATTTAAACAAACTCTCCAATAATATAAAGTTTTTTATTTTTGTGAGGCCTTTCGTACTCAATGAGTACATCTTCGGACTCACACAACTGAATAAAAGTAATAATAACAATACTAACATAAACAATTTTGTACTAAATAAAAACATATGTCATTAAAAATACAAATAGGTAATATTCTATGACAGCACAGTATGTTATATATATATATATATATAAAAATAAAGTTTCTATTTAGTTAAATCAAATAAAGTAACGGTGAATTTTGAAAAGGCCCAGGTTCGTTCTTTACCAGATTATTTTGGTTCTTTTTTTATACAAATTGTTTCATATGCATCAAGGAATTTTTTTATTTTGTACTTCTTTTAATAATTTTGCATTTGAAAAAGAGTGTCCAGTTTGAAACGCACTTTTTATAAAAAAAAAAACAATTTCACAGCCACATTGTGGTAGGCTATCTTTGAAGGTTTATAATTTTGTTGAAAGACAAATTACTCATAGTCCTTTGACAGATTAAAAATTAATTTCTATTCCTGGCTGTTGGAGAATTATATAGCTTTAATGACTTTTTCAAAATTAATAATATAGATTTATAATGATGATTGTGTTTTTTGTATTCTGTTACAATCACTGTTGTGCTTGCTGTATAAGCTTAATTATTCTTAGTTTTAAGTTTTTTTAATGTGGCTGTGATAATGAGCTGTATTTATGATTTTGGTAATGATGTTGCCACATTTTTGTGGCAAATGAAAATGATGAAATGAAACGTTAGCTTGTCATAACATTTCAACTGCTGCAAGTGCTAAGTTTTAAGCAAATCTTAGTTGCATAACTTTGTAAGCTGCAAACCCTTTTATCTCTTAATGCCCTTAGTTAGCAAAAATGTTTTTCATTTCTAATACCTGATACGAGCTGGCAGGTTTGTGTTGTACAGTCTTCAGTCCATGCCTGAGCACAGCATCCAGGTCAGGTGAAGGGTGTGAAGATTGGTGTGGTAGAGGGTGGTGAGGTCGGTCAGCAGGGCTGAGGTTAGGAGCAGGTATCGTGTGGGATCGGCCCCCCTTGTCGTCGTCGAGCGGGAAAGTGTTGGGAGACTTCTGGGATGTAGGATATGGGAGCAGACTGGAAAACCTCCTTCACTACAGGAGCGCGGAAGTTTTTTCCAAGAGGAGGGTGGAAAAGGGGGTGGTGGTGAGGGGGTGGGTTTGACGATGAAGGGTCTAGGTGGTGGCCTGATGGGGGAGCGAGGAGGGGGAAGGGCGCCTCAGATAAGGAGGGGGCTTGTTGTGCGAGAGGGGACTGTGGTGGAAGTGAGGGGGTGGCTTGTGTCCGTAGTGTAGCTTGGCGGGGGGCAGCTGTGGGGGGAGGTGTCTCTTATAGTAACCAGCTTCAGCTGACAGCACACACATCAGAGTTGCTATAACGACCTTGCAGACCTGGGGACATACAGGAAAAATAAAAGTTATTACATCAATACACTGTTAGTTCTTCTATGGGGCGCTTATTGCCATGCACTTAAGCCTCAAGGCCTTTTGCACACCCTGGAAGCACACCATGACGCTGACCAGTCTACGGTTTCATCAGTTCTACAAACCGCCGAAAACAACCGATCAGGTCCTCCTGAGGAAGTTCACTACCCTTGTCCAAACTACCAAAGATGGCGTACCGCTCCCTTGCTTGTTAGTTACAACATAGATCTCCTTCTTGGAAAATATTCCAGTTTAGATTAGTTACAAATACCTTCACTGTTAGTTTATTTCTGAGATATCCTCACTTCATTTCTTAGATCTGACACAATATAGCACCTGCCACAATGAAAGTGTTACATATTGTATTTTGTATCCAAGTGAATGCAAATAAGTCTTTCAAAATCAATAAAATAATATGCTATGTTCAATTTAATTGTTTTTGTTTGCATAATAGTCACCAAACCTTAAAATAATAGTACCTCCATGCATAGGCGTACCCAGAATCTAATAGAACTCTTATACATCGATGGGTTGATCAAGTTGTAACAGATTTCTCTACCAGTTGCTAAAATGCTCTAAATATTTCTCGATTGTTACATATCACAATGTGGTAAACAGCTTTTACATGGAATCACCATTTAATTAAATTTTTCTGCTTCTAGCAGAGGAGGGGCCTTCCCCTCCTGCCCCTCACTGGATAAGCCCAGTGTTTCATATTTGTTAGGAGGCGTAAAAGTAGAAATCATTCTCAAATGAAACAACACTGTTTCTGCTTCCCACATAGATGTTGTCTTGTTTTATTTGAAGTAAGAGGTGAAGATCCGGGAGTAAAAATCCTTGTCTGATAAAACAATGAAAACACTCTACCCGAAGGGAACATTCTCTGCACTTTTTTTGTTTGCTTCTTATTTTCAACATATCATTGAATTTGAATGTAAACCCTCCAATATTATATACACGACAAGTACTATATTCTCAAATGAAACCTCTTGGGGTATTTTGGTGGAAATTCATGTTTTTGTATAAAATTCCTAATAGTAAACTATATGCTGCAAATGCTAAAATATTATTATGAATATAACAATTTATCACACCTATATGTCAATGTAAATCAAATCAGTCTTTATTTTGTCTTTGAACAATATACAATATTGTTTAGCAACAGTCGTTAGTATATCTTCCCATTCACACACAATCATGCATACAAAAAGTTCGTCATCCAGACAAACATACAATTCCCTACATCAGATCCTGTTAAAACGTGCTTCGATTTTAATTGCCCACTGGTGAATATTCTTTCCCTGAGCTAATGTGCCCTTTGTGATTTACAGAACACAGCCACCTCGAAGATGTAGAGGCAGGGCAAAGTCAGTAAACCAAGCTCCCTGAAGACAGCTCTCCATGACTCTGTGCTCTTTAATTTTGAAATGATTCGCACAGCTTTATTTTGAAGGAGAAACACTCTTTCCAGTTTGTTGTCTGCCCCAGAGTCTAACTCCATATGAAAGGTAGAAATAAACCTTTCTCAGGATGTCGTGATAACATTGTTTTGCAAAGCATACACACCTGAAGTTACTCTGGAACAAACACTTTCAACCTTTTATTTAATAAATTGTAAAAACTATCTATCTAGCATTTTTTTACTAAAATTAATTATTCCCGAAACCCCGAGTTTGACGTTAGGAGGGAAACTCTATGCGTGAGTCCCTTGTAATTCTTTTTCCCTTTCCCTCACTTTACATGCAACTAGCATAGCGGACTCGGAGAAACGACACTGCGCTGCAGTATCAGGGACTGCAGCTCGGGCTACTGTCTTCCAATAATGAACCGCTGCCGCAGCGCGATCAGAGAAGAAGCAAAATTGGTGTCATCGGCGTCCCGGGAGAGTCGGAACATGAGACTAGCGGGACCGGTTCGGACAAGTGGACTGCAATTCACGTGCCTGCGAGTTCACGCGCACGCACATGGACTCACAAGTACCCTTGGCTACACAGATTGGGGCTAACTAGTAGCGTGGTTCTGTTTACATTGGAGATCGGATTTTGATCTCTTTATTTTTTGATGGGTAGGGGGTGAGTGAATTGGCACCGGAATGTTTAGGTCTGCCACCCAGCAGCTTCACGGAATGTACACGCGGATATGTTGAGCATGTCTGTCGACCAAAGCGTGGTGGTCTAGGAAAGGCGGTGGGTACCCACCGCTCGATGAGTACGTACCCGTGACAGTACCCCGCCAACGTAGCTGTTCGCTCCACGAAACCCACGCCTCTCAAATCTCAATCTCGTTTTGTACTCGAACATGTTCATCTTCACTACTTTTAAGTATAATTTTTTACAAATACACAACACAATTTTAAACAGTATTTACAAATATACAGCGGAAAAGTGGAGCAATACTTTTTATGGAAATTGTTACATTTGCAATTTTACAAATTTGCAAATTTTGGGCTAAACTGCTGTTACCAGCGATTAACAAATTATGTCTTAATTAATGTGAAACCACTTGCAAAATGAATTATAATTGTGTATTTTACAAGTGTAATGGGCATTTCAGCTGGATTTACAAATCTACAGGTGTTCTCGAACCAAGAAGTTTGTTTTTAAAAGACATAATACACATAATTGACATTCTGTAATATGGATTGAGTTTTATTCGTCGTCTTTCGAGTTCATACACAGTGTATTAAAAGCACCATGAAAAACCTTCAGTAATTGATTGGAGGAACCCAATGTATTCTGTTTATAGAGAGTGTTCACTAAATCCCTGTCAATATTTTGGGAAATTGTATATAGCGTTTAAAATTACGCGTGTGACGATGGCTTTTAGTTGCGTAATTATTTATTTCCTTTGAAGCAACTGAGAAGACGAATTTGATAAAAAGTTTCATGTGAAAACCTAATGAGGTTTTTAAAATGTGTCATTGAAATCATCACAGATTGGACGCGGTTAACGTACAGAGTTTTCAAAACCATTTTTAGCGAGCACCTAAGACGCTCGCTAAACATTTAGCGATATATTATGGCGTGTGAGTTAAAACGAAAAATTTTACAATACCGTACGCCATATAATTCTGCACAGTACTTTCAGAGATGTCGTAGCAAAAAAAAGTTCCTATCTGAGAAACTAAAGGTTTATTATAATATTTTATCAGCTTCAAATGTTATAAAAATTATCATCTTAAAGTATCACGGATTTTCGTGGTTAGGCTACGATATTTTTAAAGCCGTTTCTTAGATGATACCCAGGAAGTACAACGAACTTGTGTTACAAATGTTCAAGTAAATGCGTTCTGCGGCTTTTCGAGATTTCGTGATGAGGCGGCCATTGGAGGCAGAAATCTATACATAATTCATCGTTTTCTAGGGTTTCTCTTGTCTTCAATACAAAGAATAATACAAACATTTAGTTCGTCACTGGTTGTAGTTCTTTTGTTAAAAAACTACAATTTCCCCAAAATTCCAGATTGTAAAAAGTTTACAACTATAAACATCTAGAAGAAAGTGTTTGCACCCTTAAGAAGTCTTTGACAACTGCAAGGTGTATAGTGGGAAATTTGTTAACTGTTTGATAAAAAAAAGAAACTCCCTTAGGTCCCAGTATGAAATAAAAATATTCTACCTAAATGGTATTTCGCTTTCACCAAAGGATCTAGCCAACCGTTATTCCATTAAGGTTAATCGTTGAGACTAACGCACAAATAAAGCGTTCTGCTTTCATTTGAAGAAACTACATCTACTTGACCGTTTCTTAGGATGGTCAGAAATATCCTAGTCATTGGTGATTAGTATGTTGTAAATAATGTGGTATGTTTGGTTTGAGGAATTTTTAAAATACAAGTGCTCTCAGAGTATCCATTTTCACAATTTGGCGTTTTTTCACCTATTCACCCGGCGAGATTTTAGAAATAATTCAAGTGATGAAAGTAAAACTACAGTCGCGATCCACAGACTAGTTTTGGTCCAAACCACACTAGACACTGACATAAGCTCAATTCGTTTGTTGAGCATATTGAAAAACAGCTGGTTATTACGCGGGTAACTCTTGGACAGTTTCGTTGTTTACAATAGTTTTACAAGCTGGACACGCTTTAAATCTATTTTTAGGCCGTGAGGTGAGTAAGGTAACTGATAGAGAATAAAAATATAAAACATTAATGAGCATTTGCAAATGTCTATTCAATATTTATTTCTTTGTCTCAAATTCTTTCCTTCAGTTGTTTGCTATTAGTAGTATGTAGTAATTCAGATGTTGTATGTCCTGGGCTGAGTGCTAAAATTTCTGACATTGTCGGCGATTGAAGTTTGTTTTTGACGATGGAAGTTGTGAATGAAAAAGGACTTTCCGGACATTTGGCATCGTTCAGTGATAAAAACATTAGTAACACTTTGTTTCGAGATCTGCAATCTGATCTCTTCTTTAGGTAAATAACTAAACCTAACACATAATTACAAATTAGATTAAAACACACAATACTCTTAGACAAAGTCCTCCTAAAAACCAAAACAAACAAAATGGAAACACGGGATTCCAAAAACTGTGTTTACAGTATAAACTGTAGTTTGCAGTAGGAAATACATAGGCGAGACAAAAAAGAACCATTACACGTAAGGATAAAAAAACTAAGAAAACAAGAGAACTGGTCTGACAGAAAGGTCAAAAATTGCACATCGTTTTTTTGTTCTGAAACCATCATATGAATTGGGATGAAGCCAACATAATACATCGGGAACCTCATTTTTTTAGTAGGGAATTCAATGTTTTATAGTTATTAAAGTTGACACACAACACCGTGGGTTGTAATTACTGGGCGTATGGGTGTCACTAACGCTCTGGTATGATTTGTTTACTTTTAAACTAGTTGTAATTATGTGTTTAGATTAGTTATTTACTCTGAGAAGAGATAAGATTGCAGATCTCGAAACGTAGTGTTACTGGATGTTTTGTACCACTGAACGATGGGAAAATCCTGCTTCCTTCATTGTCAGATTTATACAAATTAAATTGACAAATCAAAATTATTATTATGTGATAGAAATATAGTTTTTATAATTAATTTTAAAAGCTTAATTCATCTGGTACTATTTTTATTTTAAATAAATCTTTAATTATAAACACATTATTGGACAAAAATGTGTATAAATCTGTAAGATATGCGGGTCGTCCACTGTACAACTAATATGGGTCGGGATAAATAATAAGACGTTACATTTTAGAGTACCATTGATCTAAGACCGCTCATAGAGGAAACGGAAGGGACACGGAGGTTTACATGACGGTGTCTGGTGGTGACTCCTGGCTAGCTAGCTTGGACAGTTGGTTGTAGGGTAGTGGCGTGGATGTGGAAACGTCACAGAGAGCAGCCTATGAGCATTCCTTTTATTCGTATGGATTAAATCAGACTACATTGTATGATACATCACCTGACAATACATACTGCCAACATAACTGGTGCAGAGATTAAATATTGCTATGGGTACATTAGCCATAACTTAGTATTTATCACACTAAATACACTACAAAATCTAGAAATGTAAACACATAAGAGCCATTACGTTTTTAATTTTAGTTTGTGACAAGATAATTAGGTTATATAGCTCATAATTAAAAGAAAATTATGTAATTTAAATATAAATTAATGGTTATGTTTGGACTTGGTCTTTGGCTGTATTGTGACCATTGGTCAAATGATCATCAAATATCCGTATGAAAAATAAAGATTTATTATTATTATATGTTACAGTCTATATTATGCGCTCTAGCGAGTATTTCCGATCAATGCCTTAACTGTAATACACACTGTTAAGAACAAACTGGATGCATATTTCCGCACCATATTACATTGTTAATTACTTCTAGAACCTGTCCTCTTAACTGTCTCAACGATTGCCTATAAGAATGCACCACTTCAGTTTGTGAATATTATACGAATTTACACAATAACTTTGATTTACTTCTAACCTCCACCATTTTGGGCTGGGGGTGAAACTTTTGATGTCCGTTGGCGGCGTTGTGTTTTACTGCCAAAGCTTTATTTTGATGTATACAGCTCTACCTATGGCTTGCATTTTAAGATGTTGCTAAGATAATATTAATAAACTCAACTTGTGTATTATCAGTAATAGTTTGACAACTGGTAGGCCGGTTCCAGACTTTAGACACCCTGTATATGTCTAACTTTATATTCCATATCCTCCTGTTGTCTACTGTTTCACAAAACGTAGCCGGGAAAAAAAAATTTGGGGGTAGGTCAAGGCGACTGATATTTTCCCGTTAGTTGACAGAAAGTAAGGCAAGTGTTAGTCAACCAACCGCTCATTCCCCATTTTGTTCCTCAAAAAGTTCTTGGCCCGTTTCAATGTTAAGTACGATCTTTCAGCAGTACACGTCAGTAATACTAAATTCTTTAATATTAATCGTTGCTAAGAAAGTAATGTTAAAGAATTGGGGTGGTTCATACCCCTTAGACCCCCTCGCTGGATACCGTCTTTGACGGTCTCATGTCTGAAAAGGATTACCGGTACTGCATGTTTTCAGTAGCTATCATATCAGTGTCACGAGGGGAGAGGAGCCTCCATACGTAACCTCTCTCTCGCGCATGTCAATTTCCTCTCTCACCTCATAGCTAGAAACTTCCATCGCGTCTGTGGATCTTTAACACATTGTTTCCTCAGATCTTGGGGATCAAGAACACGTATACATGGTTGTAAATAATAGATGAGGTTTAATGGGTTTTCAATTTCCAGAACAACTAACTTTTCACCACGCTGTTGATAAAAAGGAATTTCCTTTTATGACAGATTCATCCACAGTATTTTTATTCTCGATCCCTAGCCCAAAAATATACTTCAGGGATACAACTTCAAACAAGAGCTGAGCTCGCATGTTTAAATAGTTTGTTTTCCCTATTTTTACCAATGGTATTTATGCAATATAATGAGATAATATTTGTTTCACTAGTTAATCACTTATAGTATGTCCGCAATATACCTTATTGTCACTGAGTAATATATAACAATACAGTAGAAGGGCCCCTCATATCCGGCCACCACGGGACCGAGCCCTTGGCCGGATAACGATTCAGCCGGATAAACCAACCTACAGTTCACCAGCACTTGACGAAACAAAAAATTGTACTGTACTGTACTAACCGCACTGTGAAATAATCAACGAACTGTTTTACAGGTTTAAACCTATTAGCTCAACTGAGGACAACACAACAAAATGTAAACAAATAGATACACCAAAAATAAACGCAAGAGTCGTGGGAGACTAGTGCGTGCAACTGCGCGTCTGCAAGCCGTGGTAAATAAATTTCGATATGGCTTCCGGGAAGTGGCCGGATAAACCGAGGTGCGGTAAAACCGAGGCCGGATATGAGGGGTCTACTGTAATATTAAACTGTTTGTTCAAGCGAATATTAAAAAAGTATGTTATATAAATATAGGTATTTTTTATTCTTTTGACTCAATGTATTTTACTTTCCAATTATTCACTTCGATATATCAAATTAATTTTAAATAGCTTAAAAAAGTATGTTTATCAATATAAAAAATGTTTTGTTTGAATATAAAATGGAAAGTCTCCTATTTTGTTAAAAGAAACTAAAATATAACATTTCTCTACAAAAAATTTTAATTAAAATTTTTGTAACACACTAATTCTATGTAAATTAAACTATTACATAATTCCCATTTTTTTAATAAACATTTTGTATTAAAATTCTAGAAATATTACATTTTCAACAGGTGATTTATGAAATCTCACCCTCCACAACACACAAAGAATTAATTGAAAATAAATGTATACGATTAGACTACAGATGGAATATAAATATTGAGTATAAAACTCTCTGCGAAAAAAGTAATATCAAAAAACGAATAGCTTTCGAAAGTTCTAAATTCCAAACCTATCGATACTTACTCGAAATAACTCGAGGGCATAGCTCAAAACAGAAACAGGACTCCCCCACAAGACACAAGCCCAAAATCCAAGTAAAAATCGGTTCATAGCTTTTTTACATGAACCTCCTTGCTCTTCATCTATCTCAACTCCGTGGTTTGGTAGCTTGAGGCTACACACCGTTTAGAAACCATGTGCCTCATTAGTGTTAGCTGTCGGAGTAGACAGTAATATTTAGATAAGAACTAGCGAAACCGGCAGCTTTCCTTATACACTGCTTGTAACCTGCTATAACGCTTCTTGCGCGCTTCAGAATCAGAGTTATCTTTTATATCTAAAATTTATATTTTCATACTTTTATGAATAAAAACATTTGCAACTAAATTCTTTGATGATGTTTAGAAGCAAAGTTCACGTCCCCGTAACTCTCTGGACAAATTCAAACACGTTATTGCTCAACGGAGTCAAGACAAACATATGAACATGGGTCTCTAATGCTTAAGTTCCCCGTCTGTATGTGCTTTTTAGAAAAAAAAATATCTTAATAGATTAATAAGTTTAATTATACCAAATTTGGTGTTCAGATGTTTATGATAACAAGGCCAATTACCAACAAAAGTTTTTTATGGAATTATCTATTAGTATTTTAAAAAAAAAAGGCCGGCCATCGAAACTTTTGGTTTACAAAACTGCTGGCTTTTTTAAGATATTTCAAATTTTTTAAAATTTCTTATGGCCGCCATTTCAAAATACTAAAGATAATTATCATGATGTGTTTTTCAGTAACTGGCCTTGCTTATCGTAAAACATTTAAGCCAAATTTGGTATAATTTAATCTATTGGTTTTTGAGATATTAGTTTTTTCTAATAAAAAGCACATACAGACAGACAGATTGAAAACTAACCATCGGAGACCCATGTTCATAAGGTGAAAATATGCTTGCCTTTACCTGAGCATTAACGTGGTATAAACCTTTTTTCCAGAGATTTACGGGACACCCTGTATAAATTGAATGGTTAGTACAATGAAGTTAATGTTATGAAGCCCATATGATCCAGCTATCTGAAGGTCGTATTTTGAAGATGGAGGTGTGTCCGAAACTGTCATCTGATCCCCGCACTATCTCTTTTCCTTGGATAACATGGAATCACGTAGAAATCACCTTGGAATAGAGTCAAGGGTGGAGTTTGCTTCGACCATAACTAAATTTCGACCATCTCCCAATATAGCTAAGACAGGAAGACCTTGTTCGGAAATCTATAACCATATAAACCATCAGGTCGTCAATAGTCCATGTATGATCGTATCCACACAGTTGCAAGGTTTTGCATTATTCGCCCATTTACAATTCACAAAATTATAACTGTTTTCATTAAATTATTGTGCCTTTATTTGATAAATGACCGTCATTTCACATTAATTTTGGTTTGTTTATTAAACGAATGATAATCGTGAAGTATCAATTATTTACCACTAAGCGACGGAAATACTCGTACAACCTTATTCAGTACTACAATATACCTTGGACTATTTTCGTATTGGTCAGATTGTATGATAACCCTAGACTGATTATTGATAAAATTTCGTGATTGCTGACGTTACCATTGTATACCTGTGTTACCCCAGACGTGTAGCTAGTCTTAAAATAGCCTACCCTTTTAAAAATCAGAAACGTTTCATCCTAATTCCTCTAACCCTTATCTCCAATTCATACGTTACACTATGTCAGGTAATATACTTCTCGCCCTCTTTCTTCGAACCGGCTCTATAGTACGTTCTATTTCTTGATGTAAACAGTCAATATCTTCTTCCCTCACATGACAGATATTGTCTTTGATAAAGTTTCTTGTTATGATAAATGATCTTGAACGAAAACGTTAACTGTAAAACTATTTTATTTTGCGGATGATGTCACCATTTTGACTTCTAGAACTGATGTAACTGTTTGCTGAACTTAGTTGAGCATGATGATGATTGGTATGTGCAAGTAGAGCATGTTTTAAAAAAGTTTAACTAGAGTTGTAATTTTTGTTGACCAATTTAAAAATGGTATATCACGCCAGTATGACCTCCGCGCGGATCTAGCCCCGCGCTCTGATTGGTTCGAGAGGGGGTCACGTGATCCAAGATGGCGGCGCCCATTGTAATCACGTGATCAAAAAAATAGTGTGGAGTGTGGAGAAAAACCCACATGTGCGGGAGAAATTCCCTGCTCACACTCTTATCCTAGTGTTTTTTGGGGTGATTTGGGGTGTCAAAACCTGTGTTTTTTCTGTAAAATCGGTGATTTTGGGTGTGAAAATCGGTGTTTTTCGGTAAAAATCGGTGATTTGTTGGGTCCGGTGAGGGAGAACGAGGACGAAGGGAATTCCAATATGGCGGCGAGGGCGGGGAAAAATTGGCGGGAAACAGGGTAACCTAACCTCACTGTTCTTGGTTTCCCGCGTATTCAATATGGCTGCGCCCATGATGAATTGGCGGGAACAGGGTAACCTAACCTCCACTTTCTTAGATGGCTGCGCCCAGTTGGCGGAACAGTAGAACATAACCTCAATTGTGAAATTGGCGGGAACAGGGGAACATAACCTCAATTGTGAAATTGGCGGGAAGGTAAACTAAACAAGAGAAATAAAGACGAATCGTACCTTATTGTGTGATGCGGTGAGTCGATGTGGGCCTGGATGTGGTTTCGGAACATCCGTACTACGTATAGTACCCAGGTTTTAAAACATTATCCAGTATAAGAAATCGGTCCAGAGAGCTGGTAGACATCCTACGACTGGATAATGTCCCGTCCCTTTGGAATTTGGAATATAAATTTTGAATGTGAAGCCAATTGAATAATTAAGATAGAGGTAGAGAGAGATCTACCCTGGGGAGATATATTGTGAATCTTCCCACATCAGCTCACGGCACGTGGGGCATCTATCCCCCACTCTGTTGGGAGCATGGACGGCAGAGTGTATGCCCACACAGTCGAAGAGCGATTGTTGGTAGATTCGCAAAGCAAACGGGGCAGGACACTTCGCGGGGGTTGATGGCAGGGGTTGATCCGTTGGACGGCACAGCGGTGTTTTCTACGTCGGGAGTCCTCCTCCATGCGGGTAGCCGTCTCGTATAAGGAAATCCGCGAGGATGCTACGGATTTTCCTCCCAAGCGGCTGGAGCGACGGCACGGAACTCCTCCTCGGGTCTCCGCACCATCCACCGTTCGCGGGTTTCCTCCCAAGCGGCTGGAGCGGCGAGCACGGAACTCCTCCTCCTCGGGTCTCCCGCACCATCCACCGTTCGGTGTCGTAGACGGCCCCCTCACTGATGCCCTGCACCTGAGCGACTATACTCCAGGGTACCCTTGACACCGCCCTCATTGCCTCCCATTGGGGATCTATGTCCTGTAACATAGGTAACGAATTAAACAGATGAAACACTACGTAGTGGCATGGATAATGTAGGGAATGAAACTTACTGCAGATGGTGAGAGGAGGGGTGGCGAGCCGGCAGCCACTTCCATGGATATGAGGGACTCCTGTGAGGTGGGGTCGGGGGAGAAACCAGAGTGGAAGGAAGCCCACTACTGATGGGGCGAGACTGTTTGGTGGAGTAGACTGATTCAACCTCCGATAGAACTGAGAGAGATCCTCAGAGGAACTGTCTCCGGGTCGAGGGGTTGCGTCGGAAGTCCCAAGAAGTACTCAACTGTCAACAAGAAATATCCATTTTTTGATTCTGTAAACAGAGCGAAACCTGCAATATAATATGAATGCCCTATATACTAACCGAAATCGCCTCATCTGAGCTGGAATTAGATTCCTCCATCACCACCCCATTGAGTCGCCTCGTCGGGAAAAGTCGACGCCTCGGCTATAGCCCTATCGGCAGCAGCGATTAGACTCTCCTCAGAGATGTCAGAGGGGAGAGTGATGTTTTAGGGTTAGCATCACCGGTCCACCCGAGAGTCGATGGGTTGAGACTCATCCTAAAGCACAAGTGAATTAATACATGGCGGGTCCCGCCACCGGTTTGCGGGATAAATACTGAGCACAAAAAGACAATGGAAAATAGGATAACGGTAATACACCTCTTCAATACCGGCGCTTATGACATGCAGTCGGCCGCGTCGAGTGGTCACCCATTGCCCAGACCTGAACATCCTCTGGATCTGAGCCTCGTACTCGTTCTGAAATAGAGTTCGATTATAGGGACTCGCAGTAATGCGTAATTAGTACAATACAACGGTAACAATAGTGTACTGACCCTGGTCACCTCACGCTGAAGGACAGGAAAGTGTAGCCCGATCATCACCAATTATTCTGAAAAAGAGAAAAATAAAGTTAGAAAAGCTGCACACACCTAAGGAGTAAAAATTAGAGTATGAAATGTGAGCTAACCATATTCAGATGGACTATAGGAACCCGCATATCCGTAGTAAAGTATCGATCCCGGATAGCCCCGGGCACAGGGATCGGTATGACTCCTACGCAAACCGTTTGAAGTGGATGTTGTTCCTAAAAAACACTTTACAAGTTAGAAACAGTGTTGAAGGGACAACTCGATAGAACATAAATAATCAAAACAAATAATTACCTCGAGATCGTTGCCAGCACCACCAAACAGCAACATGTGACGAAAAACGGTAAAACTAGTTGCCACAGACATAGCAAAGCTATCACAGCAAGTGCAGCTGCAGCCGATGCACCGCGCTTTTATACGCGGGACGCCTCTCCCCCACCGAGACTCGCACTTGCCGGTGGCAATTTGTGACCCACGTTTCCACACCACGGTAAGCCAGAATGGCTAGGCCGTAGGGGTCCCAGTGCGTTTTTGATTATAGTGAGTTTTCCCAGTAGGCCTATTCTCAACTCTTTCACTTTACTAATCACTTTTACTCGGTGAAGCCTTTCAATGTGACCAGAATTTGTGTACAGCCCCAACCACCGCTGTACACGATAGCGATTCCACTCCATTACAATGTATCGCTCCTCAACATATTTTTGTCTCCTGTAAGTTTCAATAGCCACTTTACTCGGTGAAGCCTTTCAATGTGACTCAAAAAACTTACCGAGAAATTTTACATTTTTTATATTTTTTATTTTTTACAGCATCTAGAGCGAGGTACATACCCCTGGACTTACGGAGTTTAGGCCTGCCATAGAGGTATCCTGTCTCACACACACACACACAACTGCTCCCGGTCTTACGGAGTTTAGGCCTGCCGTAAGAGCAGTAAAAGAGCCCCAGGACTTACAGGTTTTTACGCCAGCCTTAGGAGCTTTACCAATCATTCACCCCGCTCTAGAATTTTTCGTATCTAACCTACAGTTAAAAGTCACTTTACTCGGTGAAAGCCTTTCAATGTGACCCGTCGGCGAGTCCCTTTTCAAGCCAACACGATTCCGGGATTCTCAACTAAATGCCGAACCCCTCCGCCCCTTTACTAATCACTCGCCGATACTAATAAGCGTTGGTATTGTGCAGCTGTTTGTTAAGGATCTCGAAACGGCACTTTGCTGCAATCAATTGCGCATTTCACATTGGGATCCTCGGTTGACGTATGTTGTGGCAACGAGCAAGCAAACCTGTGTGTTGTTTTACAGCTACACGGATTGCCGGCCTCCTCGCACACTATATCGTCCAGTTCACGGACATCACCGTGAAACTTTCTCAAGAACTCTGCCTTTCTCCCAACCCGCGCGTGTAAATCACGGCAAAGGGTTTTGCATAAGTGCGAAGTACATTAGCTCTGTAGGGATAATCACCCTCCTCCCAAGAAATCTTATGGTAGTTATCTTCAAGCCAGCGAGCTGTTTTTACGATTTTTGGCGCTCAACCGTTCACTAGGAAAAGGTGGGTTTTTAAATATAATTTGACATTGAAAAGAGTTTCCCACGATCGCGAGCTCTTTAAGAATAAAGGGTCTTTTATTGCCTTGAAATGCGTGAAATTCAACTACTGCCACATCCATTGGGCCAACGTTTGTACAAGGCCACTTCAAGAGCTAATTTATGAGCTGTGGAAGCAGAGAAGTCCCTGACTATCTGCTTTTGCAAATACGTCCTCCTCTACCAACCCTGATGCTAGTGCGTGAATGGTAAACCGTACAGACTCTTCGATAATAAAATTGTCTCTGAGAGCAATGTACATCAGAGGAAGGCTGTTTGTAAACTGAGTCCCATTCGGCCTCGTTAAGCGTTAAAGTATGCTCCCCGTCAAAGAGAAACACGTGCATACGACCGAAAACATTTGTGACCTTGATATCCTCCTCCGTGTCCGAATTTTAAAATAAAAAATTTGGTTTTTATTTCTCCAGAGCCAGGTTATGGAATTGAAAATGAGGAGTGATTTGATTGAACACATCGTGTGACCAATAAACGCATCCCTTTTTACCCTTAAAGAGAGAACCCCGAAGAGAGTCACCCCGATTCTTAACAAACCCTACAATTACGCATTTTGAAAAGATCACTATCCAAAAAGTAAACAGATCTAAGAAAAACCCCGGTTAACGCATTGATACCTCTTTTACGTTTTTGGAATCCGCGTGGTTCCACGTCCATAGTCTGCCGACTCCATCTCAACGTCTGACGTAAATTCTCAAATTTACTTTTAAGACAGTGAGAATTTCGACCAATCAGAGACGCGCTTATTCTGACCAATGAATTTTTTTGCAGGTGGTTTACTTCCCCCTCCACCTCCTCCTCCCATTCGTATGTGAAAGGATCTATCGAAAAAGAGACATAAATTTTGTCACAGTCCCTCACATCCCAGGCGTCTGCCATGGGATGTTAAATTATCACAGTTGATGGTTTTAATTGCTTTCAATTTTCCGTCCTTCAACAAGGAGGCGGTGTACATGCGCTTTGATACCTTTTTATTACCCTTTCAGCTTCACATCATCCTCTCTGCAAAATCTAACCTAATTCTGTCAAAACCCGTCACATCATGAAAACGCACTATTAGGTGTGAAATTAGCACAGTTGAGGTATTTACATGTCTTCATGCTCTCCGTCCTTCCACAAGGAAGTGTACACATTCCGGCTTTTATACCCTGTCTATACTATTTAGAGCCTGTTTAACAGGATTATCCCTCATCATCCGTGTCGTATTCTCGGGCTCATCGACTACCTCAAAACAAACCTCAATTTTGTTAAAGTCCTTAACATCATAAAAGTCGGTAATAGGATGTACATATTAGTACAGTCGAGGTATCCCAATAATTTCCTCTCTTCTCCTTCCTTATAACTGAAAATGTATAGCGCCATCGTTGCGAGAGTGTTCAACAACCCCCCGGTAGGGTAATGTACGTCGGCGTAGGAGTCGCTCAATTTATACAATTACCCCACCCTAACAATTAACCCCCACCCTAACAATTTACCCCCACCCTAACAATACAGCCCCTGTGTTGCGTAATCACGGAAGGGTTCAAGTAGAAACTGTAATCTCGAAAGAAACGGATCCGTTCATTTCAGCTAACTGATCCAAAATCGTAATCGAACCCCTAATGTATGAATCCATATAGTGACACTGACAAGTGTCAGGACCTGACGTAGCGTCGGGCCGTGCCCACGCGCATTCCTTGAAATGGCCGTATCTATAAGAGTCACTGGGCACTCTAACTGTAGGTCCTAAAGCGAGCAAAGAGTCTTCGCATGCCCTCGACCTTGTAGAGTAGTTCGTTCTTTAATGTTAATATCGAGTCGCCTCGACCCGAGTCAGGCTCGTTTTAGAAAACTGTTTAGCTTCTCCATGACACAGAATGAGAGACACACGTACAAAATTCAGCTATTTATAAGGGTTTACCCCACCACCGCTCCTACACCACCCGCTTAACGTTACCCGTGAGCAGAGTGTGTATGCCAGGTGAGTGAAGTCATATAGTACTAAGCAGTAAGCCGCAGTGTTTGCAGCAATAGCGTTTTTAGTCTCAAACTCCAGACGCACGTCTACGGGGCCAGTTTTTTATTGAATTCATTCTGCTTGGAGCAGTCAATAACATAGAGAGGTACGTTACTTTTAAACGTGTTGAAATCAACTGTAGGGGCACCTTGTATCTGGTAGTAATGAGCTCTGGAATCTGGTAAACATGTCGTAGAAAATGCGTAGATCACCAGGGATGTTATCGTACGGGAAGTACTGTGAATTCAGAAACATGTTTGATATTGAGTAGATCGCAGTGATCAAAGCTGGAAGCGTCTTTTTATCAAATTGTTCTTCCTTCCAGTCTGGAAACCTAAAATCACGTAACGAGGTTTTTCAATTTGGGTACTCGTTTTTATTGTCCAACTATGACGTGTTGTCAACGGCAAACGGGGTACTCGTGAATTTCCCATGATCGAAACGGAAGGTGAATCAGTGTATCTTTCTCGACCATACGCAACAGCTTTAACCTGTGGCTGTCTGATATTGTAATGTAAGGAACCCTCCAGTACAAGTCAGTTATATCAAGATCAACAGTAGCAGCGTCAAGCTGAAATTACAGCATTGTTATCAGAGGCGGCTCTCAGAAAGAACCAACTCTTGTTTACTGTTAACCACTACCTTTTTGGTAATCTTCGAAAAATCCCATCAATGTCCTAACGGGAACGGCGTAATTGAACTCTTTAACAGCGTCTGCGGAATTATTCGCCCCGAGCCACCCTCCCGTTAGCCAGACTCATTTTTTCATTTTCCTTAAAAGATACCAGTCCTTTGATCGTCGTAGTTATGCCGACACTGCGTGTTTTATCGATTACTTGACCGTTCAACTCGTAACGAATCTCATCAAATAAATGTGCCATCGAGTTGTTCACTAGATTTACATTGCAAGCACTTGCCGTCAGCTTTTTAGCCTGCAGCGTCCCTTTAACATGTATGAAGCTTTCGAACGGTGCTGTGATTATGTCTTGCTGACTAATCGGTATTCTGATTTCATCGATATTCTTAAACGTAGACGAGGCTTACGGTTTATGGGTATGAAAAATTTCCCACCCCGTTACGTCTTCATCGTACATTGCTCCGGACTCTATCGATAGAAGCGCCATACTTAAAGCCTAGAGACTTTAGAAACTTTATGTTCTTTGATGTTAACGCTGCCACCCATTCGGTGATTACTGACCAGTGTGTGGCTCGGCAACTCTCTAAATACTAGACCCATTATTGTTTTCTTAATATGCAAGCGTAGTGAGACTATCTCGTTACGGAAATTAATCAATCTGCCGTCCTGGTCCTTGAGTGTTACGGAAATGTTGTTCACTCTACGAACGTTCACCCGGTAAATAGATTACATTGGCGGGTTTTCTCAACTATTTTATAGCCTGGGGCCACTTCAGGGTAGAACTCATGCAGCACGTGGTCCCTACCTACACCCGTTTTGAAAGGATCCTCGTGCGATATTGCATTCAACGCGTATAGTATTTACATTCATTATGTTTATGGGGACATCGATTGTGTGTACCCTGCTGGCTCAAGTGGTTTTTTTACTTGAACCCTAGTAGGGGAGCGATTGTCCTGTTCTCTGTCAAAGTTGTATGATTTTTATTACAAGTGATTTCGGATTTTAGCGTATTATTGTTTTCCTTTCAGACTAAATGTCACATCCGCGCCTAAATGGGATTTGATGTATTCTTCGATATTTTCAATTTCGTACGACCCCTCTGCTATCTTGATTTTGTTTATTGTCACCGTAATAAAACATATCGTTTATTCCCGTTTTCAATATTTGGAATCGTATAGTATGTGGAGAGGTCAACTAGACCAATTTCGGTAATCACCATCGCTCACGCCCATTGGGGAAGGAAAATACCTCGCATGATACCTGTGGAGCAGGACCGCTAAGTGAAAAACATTACTGCTGAGAAACTTTAAACACAAGTGTCCGCAGACTACTGAGCCCTCACTCTAGTCTTCTCTCGTAATTATACCGTACGTTAACGTCTGGTCCTAGGTATGATATAAGCTCTATTGGTGGTCTTAGGTTACCAAAACTGTCAAAGTAAGTATACCCTGTTACCTAACTTCCTGTAACACACCCAATGTGTACCTTCACCGCCGAGTTAATCCAGATTAATTATGGCCGATTCATACGATCGTGGGCGTTATGGGTAGAGCGTCTCTTCATATAAACTCCACGGAAATTCGGAATATTAAGTAGTTTTCGCGTAGTGTACTAGCTCGTAATTTGATAACGGTTTTAAACTGGTATCGACGTTTTTTTTTTTTGCAACACCTCCTCTTCTTCTACCCCACCGCCTCTCTTTGGATACGGCTTGAGGATACATACCCTGACCTTTTACGTTTGGGCTTCCCTCGCTTGCTCTTCCGCCTCTTCCCTCCACCGAGGGCTGTTTTGGTCTTCATGGCTCCTGTTACAGCTAAGGGCTGCGGCTCTTTCCCCAATACTTGCGTCGGCCGAATTTGACTCTTTCCCAGGCTCTTTTGGCTAATTCTTTTGTCGGCTTCTCTTCGACGGTGTTCGGAATCCCTGTATTTTGAGTACGCTATATCGTGATTTTTACAATATTCGTCCCAAGGATTTTTTATCCCTATCACCCCTTGCCAATCTCACCCCTAATTTCGTACCTGGACCACAGTATCGGTACCACACCAGGTAAAGTAGGATTTCGACAGTAGAGCGTCAATTGCACGGTTCAAAAGATTTCCAGCGACCGATCCGGCGTTTTGCAAAGCGCTCGAAACCAGACCTTCTTCCTCGCTTGACGGTTCGTTTCAATCTGTTTCGCTTTACTTTGTGCTTTCCCATTTTATTCCCTTATATACCGTAATCACGGTTATAGAGTTGCCTGAGCAGGGTCTCCCTAACACATGTGATCTGCAAGTACGTCAAAGATATCCGCCTCGGATCTTGTAACCACTCCTGTAAACTCGTCGTACTCCAGAACCGTGACTGTCTGTTATAAAAGTACAGACGGCCATTATATAACTGAAACCTCCTCTAATTCCATCAGGGACTCCTGGCAACACGCCTACTGGTCATACCCAACATAGTGCCTCTGAGAGTGCAATTCGTTAAGTTCTACAACAAATTTGTCATCGGTAAAAATGTCAGCTGCTCACATATAAATAAAAACCATCACGGTTTCGATCACACCCTGCTCACTGGGTTCTTTAAAGTATGGGTTCGACAATGTTGAAGCCTAATCCACTCGTCTTTATCGGTTAGGTGTATAGCGTCTAGCGTCCGGAGCCAGTAGTTTGTACAATTCCGTAAAAGACTTCGCTCACCACTCTCACCAGATAATTAACAGACACAGCGTCACTCATGTCGACAGGGTCGCCCACAAGTTTCAAATCTTTTATTCCTACAATTCCACGTGTCACCGTCCGAGTATCGGAGTTGTTCACTTTAAGGTATCCTCTATTAACAGCATCTCCGTCATACAGCGGAGAAGCTACTTGACTTAATCGTTTACGTCCAAATAACCATTATTCCTTATCCGTATCCGGTGTTCTTTTCCTTCACATAATTTACAGTGCACGCGTCGGTTATCTTCTTTAGGTTCGGCAACATTAGAAACTCTGTAAATATTAAAGATAACTGTTCCGTCCGCAATACTTTTAGTAGCAGGCAATAGATTTTTGAAACTGAGAGAAGTGTAACGGCATCGTTATGTCCTTGACCATCGGCTACATTCACTAGTCTCCTCTATTTTAGCGTCGATCGTGTCCTTGTCTATCGCCAGCGTTTTTTTTCATTCAGTTTCCTGTTCAAAGTCTGTAGGTTTTACACCGTCGCCAGCGAGAAGAGGATCAGCCATCTGTCCGAGTCTTTTGTTATCACATTCCCAGACTTTAACCATCACTACTTCTTTTTAGAGTGTTCGTTTTAAGATATTTTAGCGTTCACTGCATCTGTATCCCCCGCGGGATCAACCTATCATGCGCAACCTGTAGTTGTCAAACCTGTAATATTTGCTGTTTTGGTGTCCTTATATGGTACCTACCCCTAGCAAGACGGCGAAGAGTCCAGAGCATCGGTCCAGAGTAGAGCATCACCTATGTTGCTAATTTCTGTTACCTTTAGCGTCCATCACATTTTTCTTGGATACAAGCGAAACGTCAGACCACAGTCTTGAGGACTGCGCTATCCACATTATTTTTCAAGGTCTGCAAGTTTATGAGCGTCTAGACTCTGCTGGGGCGTCGGCCACGTTACATAACCGCTTGCCCTTGATATCGTAGTTGCCATCGACTGTGAGACTGAATCCTTGTCCAGGCGGACCTTCTCTTACTTCCTTCACGGACCGTATGAACCAAACTTGTCAACACTCATTGTGCAAGTGATGAAGACTCCTCCTGTACATTGCCTCTTTATAAATATCTTATCCCAGTCCAATATATGTGTTTTTCATCAACATCTAAGACGCCGTGGAAGCGAGCTGGAGGTACGGTAGTTGTGTATCTTATTGATCCAGTGAAATAGTTTGAACTGCTAGACGCCTTATAACTTCTTCATTTGTATTTTGTAAGCTGTTTATTTTGATATCTGCTGAATAAGCGTCTTGATTCAGAAGGATTGCAATTTGAGAGTACAGTCCTTCTTACATCTTTCTTTAGCTTTTTGTTTACAGTATTCGTAACTCTCTGAATGTCTTGCTTCTTCAGAGATTGCGGCCTCTGACCAAACTTATTGATGGTCATCTCATCAATGATCTGAAATCTCGCGTTTACCATCACCTGATATAGTCTTTGATTCTTTGAGTTCTTCGATAATGTTTATTATTTCGTTCCTATGTCCCCTGTTACCGTCTCTGCTGAGGACACGAGGAGTCTGAGTCTGTCACACAGTTTCCGTTTGGGTCATCATAGTAGATAGGGTCTGGTGCTCCTACATCCTTATACCCACTACCGGTCCTTTGGGAAGAGTTTGAGAAATAATGACTTTGTATTTCCGTTGAAGCGTTACGGTTCACGTGATTTTTATAATTGTAACTTCTCTTGTGAGCAGAAGACAGTGTCAATATATCCTTGTAAGCTCTCATATCGTTTACGTTGTAACGTTTGTCATCAGGCAGACGATTAAAAAGCAATTCATAAAGTCCCCTGTGTAGGTCTGTAGGACCGTTTCACACTACGAGTATGCTACCGTCCAATCTCTCCAAATGATAACTTCTTATCTCCTACCATTAGCGTATTGTTTGTCGTAGCGTGGTCCGTACGTATGGTCGATCTTACTATGTTTACCTGACATATCCTTCATCATACTTGTCATGTACCTTATGGTTAGTGGATGGGAAGAACGTGTATCTGTATCCATGCAGATGCTGAGAGTTTGTCCTTCTTTCGTGCTGAGTATATCACTGACGTCTGGTGACGACGGTCCCTGCTTCAAGCACATCATCGGTCCTGCAGGAACGCAGGTGTTTTGGGGGGTTGACATAACGTCCGGAGTGATCTGTACGGCTGCCTCATCTTCATTTTCCTCTTCTTCTTCTTGCTTTGGTTCGGTTTTCGGTTCAGTTTTTACAGATCCTGTTGTTTTTTCGTAACTCTGACAGGATAGGTTTGTACTGTTTTTCTAGAAATACGTCTGTGGCCAGAGTTCCTTCTCTGAACATGTTTATACTTTTGCTTTATAGCTTTCCTCAAACGAGTTATACTGAGAGTAAAGGTCCTTCTCCTTGAAGCCATTGTTTAAACTGACAATGTTGACTCGGTTTTATGTACTTTAATACAAACTACTTTAATGGCAGTTCAAACCTGTCTAAAGAAGAGGGCTCGTTTTTTATGCTTTCTTAGAAAGCGTACGACCTGCTTTAGTGACACCACGGTTACCTAGCCCTCTTAGGTAAACTGTTCATCGGTATCTGTACAGGTCTAGTCAGGGTCCCTGAACACAAAGGTCCTTTTCCATCCGTCCCTCACCACTGGGGTATCTCAGCTACAGTATACTTGTCACTCTCCACGTGCTTTTCCATATATTGTTTCAGATGCTCTATAGGTCTGTTCACCCTACTGTGTATGTGAATCATGTAGAGATAGTTGAGTAAACCAGAATTCACTTGGATTAGCTCCTGTAAAACTCCTCCAAGCCTCAAACGTTTTGGATTTATTTGTAAATTGAGTAAGTCCCGAGTCACGCAGTGTTTATTCCGAACTTATCGCAGTACATTGGTACAGTCGGTAAAGCCAATTTGAGAAATTCTGTCGTAAACAGACTTTGACAAAGAATTTGTTTACACCAGCAAAATCTTTCTTCCTTTGACCTCGCGGTAAAACCGTCTGGGACTGGACCGTAACCTACGTTGTAGCTAATGTCAATGTAGCACTTTGAAGCTAGAGCACGATTGTAGATCTTGACAGGGTTCCTGATTGGTATTGTTCTCTCTGTAATGAGAATACAAGCGAGCTGCATGCGGTTATGTTACACCCGTACTGGAGCATCCTTATACAGGTCTGCGCAACAGTTTTACACTTCCATGAGCGTTTCTCAACGGTACGATTTTGACCGAAATTGATCGGGAAAAACGGTCTGAATCTGGATAACATGTTTCTGTGGATTTCTTACCGTACTATTTAGCATGTCCTCGTGGTACACCACGAGTTCGAGCGGTACCCCTTTGTTTTGACTTCTTTTCACAAACAACTATCCATATATCGCGGTTGTAGAACCGTTCGCTTGCTGAAATCATTAACAAGATTACGGTGGTAGACTAGCACTGTACATCCCTACACGCTTATGTCTCCAGCACCTCCTATTGAAGAGAAAACCATGTGAGGTCCGCGTCTGCTACAGTAATTACCGCAAAACTTTTTCTTATCGGGCATAGTACCCAGGTGCACAGGTTTGAATGGACTTTTGTTGGATCTCTGGATTGAGAAACCTCTGAGGTCATTGTAGTGGTATATCCTTACCCCATCATAGATCTTGAATGAAACTATCGATTCCGATACGATAACCTGCCTTTATCAATGTCACAGTCCTTGCATATGACCAGGGAAGCCGTGTCTGTCTTTCCACGCCAGAGCACACATTTGTTTAAACTTTTCAAAGTCTATATCGGTATTGACGTGGTCACTGTATGCATGGTGAAGGTTTGTTTTCGTCCTTGTTTGAATAGTACGATAAAGTTGGCATTGTCCTCTAACGAGCTGTTTTGGGTATCTGGCTGTAGGTCTGACCTAGGTAGAATGTGTCAATATTCTTGTGTCTACCCATGGTGAAGTAGTTTTTCGTATATTGTTATGTTTTTCACAGGCTATGTCCGTCGAATATCATTACTGAATTCTGTTTAGCCTCACTCGGGTGTATGACAGATGCATTGTCATCATACGCGTGGTATCCGATCTCTTTCGGCCAATAATCTTGGATATAGCTGGTACTTTGGTTGGGTTAAGAGTGATTTTGAAAACACGTAAACATTTTCAAATCTCAAACCCGGTTAGGATCTACCAATAGGTTAAACAGTACGTTCGTTTTTAACCGCAAATTGGACGGTCCAACAATTAATCCGCGAATCGTGTCAGGTAGCAGAGGACCGTTTTATTTTGTACGATTCATACCACCACCTACAAACTCGTCAAAGTTTCTCACTGTAATTTCACAGATTGACTAATCAGTCTTCATTGTCGAAGATAAACTAAGTTGCACATTATTATGACATAGTAATATTAAAGTAACAGAGCTGAGCTGTAGGCCCTCCTGGACGTTGGAGCGCACAGCTGCATCCGCTCCCACGCAGCGGCTGGTGCAGCTGCATCCGGTCCCACGACTGCAGTTGCAGTCACACTCAGTGTGTGGTGATGTCATGCTTGCTCACGCCATGTGTCACTGTTTTTATCGAACCCTTGCCATCTAACAAGTACATTTGTCTCCTTTCCGCCTCAACACTTTCTCAACTAGATATACATTACCAGTTTTGGACCTGTATGGAGTTCTTGTTCAATAAAAACCCACCTTTCAATACATCACCTTTAGAGTCTTGTAGAATGTACGTTACGGGTTTTGTAGGTTTTATTGCATATACTGTAAATACTTCATTTGTCCAGTTAGGCAGATAACCTTTTTTAAAAACTCCTTTGTATTTGCTAATCCTTACCTTATCGTTTAGCTTGAATTTAGTGATTTTAAATTTTTTTTGTTTTCTTTTTGTGGTTTTGTTTAAACGGACAAGGATTTGTTTTTATACGTGTAATTCTGTTTAAACGTCTTTTGGTATTCATACCGATTGTTCTGTGGACATTATTATTGTACTCCTTGACTATATCAGATAGAATACTGAACCATTCGTAACCTTCCACTGTCGTGAATTTTCTATTACATTTTTTCTTTTAATGTTCTGTTTAGACGCTCTGACAATAGAGCTTTTCAGATGTGAGTAGGTCGAGTAAAGGTTTATTTTATATTTGTCCATTAGCTTTTTTGACGTGAGTGTTGTACCAACTCCTTACCCTGATCAGACTGAAGATTTTTCATTTTTGTGTTTAGACAGTATAGGTTTCTAGTGCATGAGCTACTTCTGCACCTGTCTTGTTTTTTTAAAAAAGGGAATGGCAAACGCAAGTTTACTAAAGCAGTTTATCATTGTCCAATATAAACTTGTAACCTTTGTTCACCCTTGAATACGGGATCATCTCTATTAGATCAGCCTGGTATAGATCATATGAGTCCCTTCAGAGTAACCCTGCGTCTGGGATAGTTTTTTTCCTAGCCGGTTTGGTGCAGTTCTTTCGCTATCGCGTCCATCTTTCAAAAATGAAGAAAAAAATCTGTATACCGGGTATTTATATTAGGTCTAAGTTGTGTGGGTTGGGAAACACCCACATCGAACACTAGCATGCTCGATGCCCCAGGTTAAACAGTATTTGATTTTTGAGGGCCAGTCCAGAAGATAACTGGTTTGTCGCCCGGTTGACCAAATACTGTCCCATCCCTGTTTCTTAGACAATGGAAAGGTCGCACATGCAAACGCCCCGTCCTATAGTAAAAAGAGCCGATTGTTTACACGATGTACACTCCCATAAACTACGCATTGTGTAAAATGTATCTTCCGTGAAGTAATACTCGGTCGACGATAATCTTTTTTGCCAAACAGCTGACACGGTCTCGAGCACACATAGATCCAAAGTCCTGCGTAGTCCGCGTCCGTCGTAAACATTCTTTGTATCTGACTACCAATTCAAAGCAGTATTCAAGATGTTTAGATTTAAGATTCCCGACGGATGGATTCGGGGATCTGGTTTATATCGTTAAGAAGTCAATACGGTGGGTTGGGCAATTTGCCGTGCAGACAAAGATCATAGAGGCTCTTTGGGTTCCACGCCATGATTGAGAATGAAGTGCTCTCCCACCACCACCCACTGCTCCACGGTTACTCTCCCACCACCACCGACTCCCCACTGAGACCTCACACTTTGCACAAATATAGGTGTTTACAGCAATATTTACAATTTTACAGTAATATCACACTTTATATCATTTGTAAATTTGTCATGGCTGAACCGGTCCATCGCTATCTCCCACACATTCACACTCGATCCCCAAGGAATTATGGGGATTAGTCCACCTGAAGGATCACCATTCAAACCCCAAGGCCACGAACCTCTCGGCACATTCACGGCAAGAAGTAACATCTATGGGGTTTAGCCCGCCTCGTTGCCACAAACACATTCATACATGATCCCAAGGAATTATGGATTTTAGGCCACCTGAAGGATCGCAACCACTCCGTCCGGGACCTTAAGAAGAGCCATACACACACACACCAGGCTTTTGGGTCTGCGAGGGCCGGTAGCAAGCACAGCGACAGGAAAGTCAGTGGACGCTGTGTGGTAGTGGGGGTACCACGGTTGCGAGGAGAGCCGTTCAGTCCTCGAGGTCAGTGATGGAAGAGAAGCAGCCATCTACTCGAGCAATCGCGGGAGAAGTTAAGAGATGATGAGGGGGGAAAAGCATAATTGACCTACGAAGGTTATTGTTTGTTGGTGGTTCTGTGTTTAGAAGAGTGAAGGAGCTGTATTTACACCTACTGTAATTATACTATAATATACTGAATATTTAGAAAACTTTACTATAGCCATACGGTAGTGTCTCATAACTCTCCTTCCCGCTTACGCTTAGGACCGGTAATTTTTAAAAATAGTTTATTCCTCTTCTAACGGTAACTATGTTTTTGTCTTTTGTCCGTCCTAAAACGGTTTTCTGTTATTTCTAGAGTTGGATCCGTTTCACTGAGAACCATTTCTTTTAATTTTTTTCAAAATTTAGACGTTTACTAGTTTTTAAATTTAGAGTGAGACCTTTAATTTTACAAACTTCAACTAACGAATTTTTTATTTGTGGACCACACTAAGTAGCAATAGGTTTTAGGACCACCAGAAACGAATTCCTACAATGTATGAACCGGGTCCGTTAGTCGACCAACCTCTATCGTCCATCTCCCCGAGGTAGTCACCGGTAGGAACTTTATACATTGCCGTTTTTATGTATGTACAGTACACTATTTGTGTCATAGTAAAGGACTTGAGATTGTAGCTGTTCCAAGTGTTCATACAGTTTTAACCTCGCGTGAGATGTGGTAAAAGCGGCCAGACGACGTTTGACGGTTCTGAGGGACTCGCTAACTCCCTTCTATGTTTTGCCAATATTACGAGGAGAACCCTCTTCGTTAATTTCTTGAACCGTATTTACTGTGTTCCGGGACTGGTTAGAGTATTGAAAAATGTGTCGGTTGATCGTATTATCGATGTCTTGTCTGGTTCTCTCTCTGTCCGAATTTTTCCCCCCCAAAACGAATTTAGCATTAATTTTGCTAGGGAGCGAAGACCCGCGTTCTTTATCAATTTTTGTTTTGGTCAAGTCTTATACCTTCATGTTCAAAATATTTTTTAATGTACGTTTCTTTTGTCCTGATCAGTGAGACACCAGGCAGAAGGGTAGCCCGATGCCTCACTGCTTGATTTTTTAAAAATTTATTTACAAAGTCTGTGAAGAGTCCCGCCATCCTCATAGGTCACTACCTCGTATTCCCATAATTCGTACATTTCTAAAATGGAATAGCCTTTTTTCTACAGATTTTCAAATTTCCTGCATCGTCCATGTCCACTGTCAATGCTCTCTCATTCCGTGGTGTGGGCACAGTCACCCGAGTAACATGGTCCTCCCCACACGTCCTACATAAAACAAACATTAATTTATTCGTTCCCATGCGTGTAGGGAGAACCGGTGATACAACTTTAGCGGAGGCAGGACTTTACATTTAAGAAGACCTTCAGCCTGGCATGCCTCGCCCCCTACATTCTCTGTCCACCCACATAGGATTTTAGGATGAGATTTTTACGTACATTTTAAATTTATTAACAAAAGGATAGAGAGAGCATACGTCCACATACTGTATAGAAGTCCCCCTCTGCACACTTGTGGTATGTTCTTGCGTTGCCTGTTCTACCACCAAAGAAGGCGTCTCTTGGATTAAGTGGGAGCGTGTTTAGAATTGGTAATGAATTTAGGTATGCCAATCTAGGATCTTTTTTCATTTTCCTTAAAATTCACACTCCCACATCTCGATAACTTCGTATCCGGAATTTTTTTGGAGTTTAGCTATTTTGGATTTGGTCCTTTCGTACCTTAATGCAAAGAGTCTGGAGGGATCGTCTGTTTAAAAGGCGCACTTCCCTCTCGGTACTTGTTAACATTTAGGGGCACCCGTGGAAATAACAACCCTGAAATTCATACACACGTTCACCGTCGAAACCGTCTACTTTCATACCGGCAATTTTTTGGACTTCTCTTTCCCGCCCTGCAATGCTGGATTCGGACGCCGCGCTGATCCTCCTCCTCCAAGTCAGCACTGCAAAGCGAGGGGGATTGCATGTCAACAAGTCTGTATCCATTGTTAGGGACCAGGCCAATAGTATTGGTTTTAAGAACTTACGTCTAAAAAACCAGATTACAGGCGCTGGCTATGGTGACGGCTTCCATGAACGTGGTCTACGTTACATTCTTCGAGAAACATTGCTCTTGAAATTTTATACACGCCTGCGCCAATATGTTCTACATCTGAAATACAATACTCAATAATTTCTTTTTTGTAAAATCGAACACTACGTTTTTTGTTGACCTGGTCCATTATGCCAATTTTTTCAAATCTGTATACTTTTTTTCGAACATCGATTCAGGGCATTAGTTATTCCTTGGGTGGGATGGGTCCTACATAGTTTGTTTGCCAGAGTGTTAAACAAGTGAGGGAAGTAACCCTTCTTCTTCTCTGGGGTAGATCAAAGGCTTTGTTGAGTGCTGAGAGGGCCATGGGGAAATAGTTTCAGTGAGTCGATAAATCTCACGTTTTGTCCAATTTCCATGAGAATTACTTTGGTGCCACGCATAATTAGCTCAGGAGTGAATTTTGTCTGTTCCAGTACGTACTTTAAGATGAAACTGAAAATCAAAGCCCTGCCGTTATGCCATTTACACAAACGTTTTTGAAATTTTTTCTAACTTCCATCACATAATCCATGGAAATTTAACTACAGGATCTTGTCCTAAATAACTCTAGTGCGGGTATTACAATGTTCACAATTTCCACCACCGATACATTTGAAACAGAATTGTTGCGAGACACATAGATTTACTTTATGAACTTTTTTATCATTAATGTACTCGTCCTGTCTTGTTTCCAGATCGAAAAATATGAATAGATAATCTTCTGTTTTGGGCTTGCCCTGTGTCACTCGCATGTAGCACTGGTGGTTTGGGCCTTGAAATCATTAACAGATTTTACAGAAAACTTCCCCGCACACGTGTTTCGATTTACGCTGTTTCAGAAATACGAGTCTTTGACATTGTTTTGCATTTATTAACAGATTTACACCGTTCACTCCTGGTGAGCCGCGAAACATATTTGATTTTTTAGAGTTATGTTACAATTTGGGCAAACTATTCCTCCATGCTCCTCTTTACATGGGCGGAGAAACTGTCTCTAGACCACGCAGGACAGGACAGATGTTTTGAGCCCATCTGTGGATAAACCTTTGGGGGGTGTCGTAAGGGACATGGCACGCCCTCACAATAGAGTTTACAAGCAAAGCTGCCAGTCAGTCAGACCTATGAGTACATTGGTAGTGGACCCTATAGGTACAGTAAGGTTAATTTTATACAGAGCACTTTCATTATTACCAGCGAAAGATACACGTCCCTACCCATACTGTTATAGTATGTTAAACAGTAAATTATACTTTTTTTATGAGGTCGCTTCTGAAAGTTTTGAAAGTTCGTGAGACCCCCGCCTCCCCTGTTCAAAAATTTGACCCCGGCTTTGGTCTATCAATTTTTTGGGCCTCTAAGATGTTTGTCGCTTACCATTGTCCTGCCTATTGCTTTGAACTGAGGATCTTTTTTTGGCGTAAGCTTTGGCTACCACGAAATAGCTCCGGGGCAGACAGCCAGATTGTCCACAATTTACTTATCGGTGATGACAATACCTGTTCGTGCTTTACCATTCTTCCGTGAAAATTAATGTACACAGCCAGGTCCTTACCCTGAACCCACTACCGAATCAGGAGAGTTGACGACGCGTACCATTCGACTTTTGAACGTAAAATTCGTAATTTTACAGAGTCCGCGTTACCTTTTGAAGTTATCCCCCCCGAAAATTTCAAAAAGGAAATCGGTTCTTTGACCTGATCAACAGGTCGAAATGCCACGTAAGCCCGGATCTTTACTTTTTTAAAATTTAGACTATGGAAGTGTAAACATCCGAGGTATCCCGAATCAGTTGGCAATTTTTGCTTCATGCTTCATTTATCAATTTTTAGAGAAAGCCACCCCGTCCCTTAGCCAATCGATCTCATCAATGTTTTTCAGGAACGGGAAATTGAATTTTAAAAGGTGGTCTTAGTAACCGTATACCCTATATTTTTTTATGTAAGTCCTCGTTTCGTTCTTCCTAAATTTTTTACAGGATCCAGACTCCATATCCCCATATATACAGGGTTCAGAATCTACATTCAATATTTTCGTAAGACATGTTGTTACAATATGGTATTCATAGAAACGATATTACGTTAGAAAATGCAACTAAATGGATTAAAAAGCTTAACTGCTACTAGTAACGATAATTATATTTAGATTAAGAAAAGAATAATTACAAGAATAGTATTAACGGTAATTAAAAATGAATATTAGTAAAAATATTTTAGACGTATTAGATTGAATTATTTTATAGACTCCAGTAATATCAAAAGATCGTAATTGTTGTAAAATAATTGTGTAAAATGCATCTCAGATGCGACACATCACTGTCCTATCTCCCTGACCACTCCCGCACGAATCTGAACGGCGGAGAGAGAGGAAGGAGTGCCGGCCTCTCAGGTTCCACCCAATCGAGAGCGCATTAAGATACTATTTTACATCCAATCAAGGAACGCCGCTTATTTCCACCCAGTGGGGAAGCGCGGAATTTTCTTGTGTCATTTTGAGCTAGTGCTAACTCAGGTCTATTTAATGTTACAGACTTCCTCTGATAACGTCCCACCACCACATATTGCTATCTGTGTGGGCGGGGAGTGAAGAGTGCCAATGTGAATAGTTGTTTTAAAAAAGTATAATAAATAGTTGTTTTAACTCCAAAAAATGTTTTATTTTAAACGGTCCATGGAACCCCTATGCTATATCATCACAATCAATAAGGTACGATTCGTCTTTATTCTCCCTTGTTTAGTTTACTTCGTCCCCGCCCTTTTTCTACATTAGTGAGGTTATGTTGCCCTGTTCCCTTCCCGCCAATTTCACAATTGAGGTTATGTTCTAGCTGTATCCCGCCCAACTGGAGGCGCAGCCATATTGAATGACGCGGGAAACCCAATAAAGTGAGTGTTAGGTTCCCCTGTTCCCGAGCCCAATTTCATCATGGGCGCAAGGACCATATTGGAAGCTTCCCTCCGTCCTCCCGTTTCCTTCGTCTCCCTCACCGGACCCAACAAATCACCGATTTTACCGAAAACCAACAAACAAACCGCACCGGATTTTTCACAACCCCAAAATCAACCGGATTTTAACAGAAAAAACCAAACAGGTTTTGACACCCCAAATCCACCCCCCACAAAAAAAAAAACAAAAAAAAAGAAAAACACTAGATAAGATGTGACAGGAATTTCCCTCCCGCACATGATGAAGGATTTCCCTCCCTCCATCCCATACCCAAGCCCATGTTACGGCCCGCCCAGGGGGGCGAGGTTCTACTCACCACGCCTTTTTCAAAGGTATGTTCACGTAATTGGTCTGCTTTTGTAGGGGAAAATTCTTGTAGTTAGACAGTGTTTTGTTAGTAACAAAAGAAAGCTATCAGAATTATATTGCAAAGAGGCTTGATTTCAGGATCTCTCACATGATGCAGACCACTTTTTAAAACCCCAAGAGGAAGGGCATTCTGAATATTGTTTAACATTTTTATTTTTCCTCTGCTTGCAGCCATGTAAACACCTGCCTTATAACAACCACACTAAAACAGTAATGTACACAAACATAAACCACAAGAAATCTAGTAGTCAAAATTCCAACTAGACATTTCACGTAGGCTATCTATAGTATTCTCATGAGGTTTTTAAGTATAAATAAAAGCTTTATTAAACTTGTTTGTCTCAGAAGTGTTTATTAGTTTTTATAAGATTTTAAGAAAATGAATGCATGCCTGTTGGATGACAAATACGTTCTGTAGATAGGATGACATAGGCTAGTGTGAGTTTAATGACTCAAATGTTGCTGATGAGTATACTTTTGAGTCCCATAAAACATTTGAAATAAAATAAAACATTTCTTCTTTTAGATATGTTTTATGGCTTGTACAGTCACAGGCGTTATTTGAAGATTTGCCGCCCCCTGGGCTATCCACAATTTTCCGCCTCACCCAACCATGTAGGCGGTTAAGCGAGGGCGGCCACGGCTAAGCTTAATAAAACTCAAATAAAATAGGTTGAATTGTCAAGAATTGATGGATACGCTTCTTTATAGTTGGCAAGTTATTGATTTTTACCATAAAAATATGAGATGTGACACTACAGTTCAGGCCCCAGGAGCTCGATCGGCTTACTAACTTGCGGCAAATAACTGTAGCATCCCGGAAACATACCATATTTCCGTTAATGTTAGCACTACGAAATAAAAGGAATATATCTAAGGGCGAATGATTGTCTAAAACAAATTTCCCAAATTTTACAGGTTCAAAATTAATTTATGGTTATGTTATACCAAATGTATTACAAGTAATTTTTTCACATATTATAATAATTTATTTTTTCAGTTTTTTACCCAAAGAATTTTGCCCGCCGCCCTTGAATTACCCCCCCCTTTTTGACCGACCCTTGGGCCTATAGTCCTTTTCAGCCCATATGTACCCCTCCAGCCCAGGTGTAACATATCTTGACCTTCTTTTCACAGTAAACATTGTTGTTTATTTTCTATATAATTATTTGCTTGCGTTTTTTAACTTGCTTGGCATGCCATGAAATCATCCACTGTTGTTTTATGTTCGTTTTATCCTTAAGTATCCCTGTTTTAATTCTGTATATGACTGACAAAAACCTGATTCATGTTATAAGTGTCCTTGAAGAGTAAAATATATTTGAATTTTAAATATACTATTAAGTAGAATCGTCGCAGAAGGTTTTAATAAGATTTCGGCATATTTCAGGTAAATGGGCTTGAGGTTAGGAAAACCTTGCATGAAGGCACACAAAGGCAACTAACCAAGACGAGCCAGTTTAGAGAACGAGATGGCTGCCAAGAGTGCACAGGAGGGTCGCTTTGGGAAATGGACCAACAAGAAACAATCGAGGATCGCGCCGTGATTGGTGATTGGCAGGGAGTAATTAGAGGGAGTGAAACCTCCAGAGAGCCCGACGAGCGGGGCGAGTGGCTGGCCGACTAACTGGGAAGTAGGAACTGAACTGACCACACACCTCGCCCAGTTCTGGCACAGGGCGTAGTCGGTATTAGCTGAACGATACTTTCTGCAACAGTTCACTACTCAGGATCTAAAGAATTTCAGCATTCTGAAGTAAATTAAACTAGAAATGTTTAGAAATCTCATATTCGTTGGCTCCACTTATTCTGCGGTTTATATATCTATATGTTTTGTTTTCTCTAATGGTTTATACGAAGATTCTATCTCATTGAGGTGGCCTGTTGAAGAGGTTAGTTGTGGGTTACATGATCGAAAAAACTTTAGTTTGTCTCTTAAATATTTAAGATGTGTTACATTATTTAGTATTGAGTAGTTATTTTAGTGATATGGTGACTTCGCCAAAAATTTCATGTTGTTTAATAAAAAAAGGCAAGGCTTGATTTCTTTTTTAATTATTTGTGCACGATCTAAAGTTATTTGCAGTATGCAAACAGGTTTTTGTAATTCCCGTGAGTTGGGGGCCTGTACTTGAGAGAGCAAACTGCGAATTACACTAAAAAAATGATTACTATAAACAGTAGTACGGGTTTAAGAATATCTAATTTTTCCCTGAAGAATAAGCTCGCCTATTTTTCATTAATGGTTGATGAATTTGAGAGGATGGTAAAAGAGATGTTGCAGCATTGTGAGCAGATGAAGCAAAAAACTGCTATCTTCTACGCCCGTTTATACTGGTTCCTCTGCATTGTTACACTCATATGAAACCGTTCTACAAAACAGTTGCCGTTGAAAATAGCCTGTTTGCTTATAGAAACACCCCGCCGTGTGATGAAGAGTTTTTTTTACGACCAGAATGGTATTATCATACAGTCTCAAGGGTTTACGCTTTGTTGTGTTTTATTACCGTGACTAAGAGCACACTGCGAATGCACGCTGCTAAAATGAGGGCCACTAATTATCAATCCAAATAAGACAAAGAAGACGTCCAAACTCTTGATCTGTATCCTCGCGCCCTTACATCCACTGAAGCCACTGGATAATATAAGCTAGGAATATTGAAAAACACAATACGCAAAAACTGTTTGCAATCGGCTTAAGCCATTTACAAATTCTTGAGTGAGACCAGCACAAGGACATAATTTCCATCGTTATTAAAACAAAATGTTTATTTAAAAAGCGAAGGGTTAGTTTGTAATCAACTTGTTATAAATTTTTTAGTTTAGAACCCACGGCCATTGTCTAATTTTCTAACCTGATTCGCAGCCAAACGTGGGGCAATTATTGTGATGTGAATTTAAAATGCTATGGCGGGCTTATTTATTCAAGAGTAAAAGTTTCAAACATGTGAAACTAAACCCCCTTTACCACATTTTTACTTTTAGTTCATATAAACCATGCATATATGGTAACTATTTTTTTGAATATCTTCTCCGCCGTGAAGCTACGTGGCTTGAGAAACAACAAAAAACTGTCAAAATAAGCTACTAAAATATTAATAGAAAAGTATGAACTAAACTTCTAGTATTTATTCGTAACATCCACACTTTTACATACTTTAACATTACTTTCAAACCCTCAAAAACTGAAATACGAAATTTGGGAATAAATTTTTAGGAACGTGATTAAAATCACATTTGTTTATTTACCTCTCACCTGAAAAAACGTAACGAAACCCCCCGAGATGTTTTGCATTCAAAACTCAATAAATTCTTTTTTCCTTTTTTATCTATGCACATATTAATACGAGTAACTATGTGCAACGTCTGGCGTTTTGTTTATTAACCAAATTGGATTCTGTATAGAACCTGTATGCCGTTTAAAGGCTTTATTGCAGCTGGAACCCCATTCGTGGGAGAATGCAAGTAAAGAGACTGCTTTAATCATGTAAGGTTAGAGAAAGTAAACTTGCTGATCAGGTCCGTGTTAACTAACCGCAATAGTTAGACTGGAGTACTTCATGCCGCGTTACTAAACTAGACCGATGGAAGAATATGTAATTAGAAGAAACCTTTTCGTTTAATCAAATCCTCACATCAAGAACAGAAATGTAACGCCAAAGACTTCCTCCTCATTGCACCTCTCCTCACCATCGCCATTTTGTTTTTGTTCTAAGTGATGTGGCACGGTAAAAAAGCATTTCCGATATTGATTTTATCCCCCAGTGTAGTATCGCCTTCTCATAGTGCGTGCTAATAATGTGTTTCAGCGCCCTGTTTTGTACACTGACATGGTTGGTGCTTATCAACAATCCCCTTATGGCTTTACAGTTTACGTGGCCTTGGATGTTTTTGATATACAATTTTTTCTGTTGACAAGTCAGATTTTCACGAGATCATTTCTATATTTTTTAATTTTTTTGTCCCTCAACTAAACCCTAAGCTATGAAATTTTTTTGGGAAACCTGAAAAAGGACAATTCCAATCCTAGGTACGTAGTCTAGTGTTCTAAAATGTTGTTTACAAATTAGAACAATGTGGGATGGCAACAAGTTTCGGAAGTCTGGTACAAAACTACTTCCTCCATGATCACTATTAATGGTCAATAAACTTTTACAAATGAACCTTTCATTAAAAAAATTACCAAATGAAAGTTTTTGAAGCCAACACCCCATTCCACCCTTCCTAGAAATGTAAATGTTGAGTCTACTCTCTCCCCCAACAAAAACCTAGATACGCTTCTTGTTTATAACGGAGTCCAGGAGAACTACTCACAGAACAAATAAAGAATACATTATTGTCCATGATACATTTTTTTTACTTTACAACAGCTCAAGGGACGAGGAACGGATGGCATGTCACCGCCTAGCGGACGTAGAGGCACGAACCCACATATCTTCCACTGATGCCTGGACAAGATCTCACCGTTTTCACGTTCGTCCGTTCTCCCACAGTGTCTGTAAAATACTTCTGCTTCGGTGGTGGAGACAATTTTAGAACAAACTTTCTAACGCGGCGCTATTCAATATGTAGTATAAGCCATGCCCGATCACAAGTAGGCCGTTAGGACGTCAGAAGGTTACTGTAAATTAAGTTTCCCCTTTCCTCGTACAAACTTCCTTTTCCAGTAACCATGAAAACTGGTCGGAACTGGAACATTTCGTCAATCAGCAATATTCTTGTTAGGAATAATAACAGTGCATATTATTATAGTTTTTTATGATTCGCTGTTTTATTGTGATCCTGAAGGAAATTAAAACTACTAATACTGAAAATTAACTGTTTTACAAATACAAGATTAAAACATAAACAATTCACAAAAACCATGGAAAAGATTCTTATGCACGTAATGAGTCCATATTATAAATTATATATGTTTAGTCCATAAGCAAACAATTATGTAGATTTAGACTACTGTAGAACACGAGGATGGGCTCTTTTTCGATTTTGAGGCCTCTTAATGCACTACTACTGACCTTTCCCCAAAACACATATAACCTTGTTAAGACCTATCCAGTATTGCAGCGGACAACATTTAGATCAATTTATTTAATGATTAAACACGGTATCATTCATGAACCCTGTCTCTGAGAAAGGTGGTCAAGAATATTTATATCTTATTACATTCTTTGTCTCTTGGAACTCAGCTAGATATAACCCGATCAATGTCAAAATTTCCCACTCGGGTTGGGGAAATTT